>NC_143552.1:18776666-19082500 GCF_054136105.1 Typopeltis vanoorti | reverse complement strand
TCCTTGTAAGGAGTTGCATTGATAGACATACAGAGGTATTTTTACTTGTTGGAGTTTTACGATCGTCAGTCAATGAAGTCGATCTTGTAAAAGGTCCCATTCAATGAAGTCGTTTTGCATTTACCCCCCCCCCCCCACCCCTTCCCTTTATGAAATAACTTTACCTGCTTTCCCCTCTTGTGTTCATCATCTTTTCTTTTTATATCTGTCCTATTTTTTTTTAAATATTTTTTTTATCGCGGCTACTCTCTGTGTAATATTGAATCTGAATATCAGATGTCATTGTGTTTGTTTGTTTCTATTTTACGTGCAGCGTTCAAGGGCACCTTGCTGTTTATGCAACTATTTTAACCTTCAAGTTAACCTTCAATCCATGGCTATAGAAATAGTAAAAAGACCAGTTCTCAATGGGCGTTTCCCACCATCAAGCAGAGGCAAATAGCTTGTTTCATTTATTCTTACGGTGTTCCAGTTACACTGTCTAATTTTTAGAAGAAAAAAAATAGAAATATTCTTTTGCTTTCTTTTTTCTATGGTGCATTTTATTTCGTTAATTCCAAGGGTTCTTAGTAAAATTCCATTAATTCTACAAATTCATAGCTAATTGTGATCATCTGGTGAAATTTCAAAACGTGATGATGCTTAATAAGTAAGGGGATACAAATCCCTTGTTGTTCAACTGCAAGTTGAACAACAAGGGATTTGTATCCCCTTAATTATTATTAAGGATGCCAGAAAAAAAATAGCCGTTTGGCTTTCAATTTATGTAGTGATGCTTAGTTAACAGTAAATTCGACAGCGTGTTGAAATTTATTTTTGCGTTATTAAAGATCAGAACAATTACATATACAATAAGTAAATAAAGTTTTTTTTTTCTAAAAAACAATTTTAGGAAGCTCAAGCAGTGTTTAATATCATCGTATGAAGTTGTACCGATAGATGCTCCAAGTGTTTCTGTGGTATCAATGCGATGAAATGAATCTTGTTTTTAGATGAATTATTTTCCGTGGAATTGCCTTTTCTATTTTCTCATAGAATTATTTTCCCTCCTCTTGTGTGTTAATTTCCAGAAGTTGTTCTTGCAACAAACACATTGATTTTAAACTTTCATTTTAAAATAAGATAACCGAATTTCAAGAAGACTGGAAGACAAAAAAAAATCTCAAGAATGTAAATACACAATAGTTTTTTTTTTTTATTATTTTTTTTTTTTAAATTCATGATTAGTTCTACCGAGAGATGGGGGATAGGAGGAAGACTACAAAATTATAATAGCATAAACATAGGAAAACATGAAATGAAAAGAGGCATTGCGAGCAACTGGACTTCCTTCAAGTCTAATTTTTAGTCAGATGAACTAATTTATACGTTTTTACCTGATAGATAATTATGGATGCAGTTCGTTTATTTCCATTGTAAACAAACATTGAGGGACCGTTTTCTTAAGCTCACCTGTCTGACAGCGAGCTTCTTTCTCTTGAGTCTCAAGAATTGCGTCACATCATCGTGACAACAATAGCGAGCTACCAAAGGTATTCATTCCACACGATCGAAGTCGACAATACGCAGCCAGCATCCACCAAAATGCTTCAACGCTCGTTATTCATTACATAAACTCATATCAACAAAATATAAAAAGAAATCATTTTGAAGGTAGCTTGATGACGTTTCAGTTTATTTTTTAAGCTCCTCTTGTCCTGTGTGTAGAGGCACGGCAGAAAAAAATCATGGGGGCAAAACGGAAGTATATGGAGGTAATTCTACACCAATATAGATATGGGGTTGACGAAGACATATACAGATGATTTTTTTGTGTTATTAATTACTTAAAAAAATCCTTTTCATTTATATTTAAAAAATCTACATGAAAATAAAATGAAAAACCAAAAATTAGAATCATCTTTACAATTCCAGTTGTTTCTTTATTTGGTGCAAGTGGCGTTTCGAAAGCACGAATGGTCCTGATTACAACGATTAGCATAGAAAAAAAAAAGTGAGTATTGAATTAAATGCTGGCAAATACTCTTCACCTCTTTCAGATTCCTTGAGATTTTGTTTTCTTGTGAACGTTGAGATAACTGCTAATCATAAAGACTTGCAATCTTAAGTCATTCTTGTTTTATGCTCTTGTTTACTGTTGTCCCGTTTTAGGATATCTCGGTTACCTCAGAATCATTTTAAATTTAGTTTAAAACATGAAGCTAATAAATCTTACAGTTGTTTTTTTTTCACCTATGTAATGTTTCTCTCATTACTCTAACTGTGCAGGGACTACGTTCCTTCGCTTTTTGTTTAATGTATCAAAAGGGTGGGGGGATTACGTATGAAAATAAAGCAGAGACGTTAAGCTAGCTCCTTATTATGATTATTTTACTTACATATCACCTTTAGGTGAGAGGTGTCATAATGGTGGGAGCAATATATATATATATATATATATATATTAAGGATACCAAGTAATTTTATAAACTTGGATTTTTTTTACTCCTTCTCCCAAGTAAGCAAAACAGTTAAGTTTGCGCCTGAACGTAGTTCAAGTCTAAAGGTAGTGCAATACCAGGGCAACTCGTTGTAAAGCTCTGATCACTATTCTTAGTATTTCCCATAATGTAAAACAGTATACATCTCACTAAGAGATGTGTACTGTTATACATTATGGGTGGGGGGGTCACTACCCAGACCGGTTTCAAACTTTTCATATATATATATATGATGATTAGTTGTATTAACTCGGAATTGGGATACGTTCATACTTTTATATACTGACTGAGATCCGAGAATTAGAACAAACAATTAAATTTATTAAATACGCGACATGTTTCATCGGAGTGACCGACTTCTTCAGGCGTGAGAAAACATAGAAAGCCAATAAAAAACACTATAAAGAAACATTGAGTCACTATAAATTATAAAACTATAAATTCGACTATAAACCACAGTTAACTTTGAACTGGAGTTACAGTCCGTATTAAAGTTCTATTGTTAGACACCTGTGCGTGGGTGGCTTCACGAGTGCGCCAATATCTGACAGTAGAGCTGAATGAGTCCGATAAATTGTAGCTGAGGTTACTGTTTATATGGAGAGGGTCCATGACAGTTTCTTTAGACTCATATGCGTTTTGTTTTGCTTTGTTCTGTTCATACGATACAAGTCTTTCTTGAAGCCATATGTATTTAAACTTGCCGAAGATTTATGAATAAAAGTTGTGTTGGCTTCCCTCGCTTTGGGACAGTCAACCTGTCTCAATTCCGTCAATGTTTATTTGTGCTACTATCGATCCGTAGGTTTCGAAAGCGGAATTATCTCAAGTCTCAACCACCAGCGGTTCCCGAATGTTCTCTTCAATTCTCTTCACTTTATTTACTCAATACCATAATTCCTCGAGATACCATGGATTTATCATAGAAATTTTGTTGTGCAAAAAATAATTTAGTAGGCTTCACTTATACTGAAACATATGAAGGAACAGAACTCCGTAACAAGTATTAGCCTTACAACAACTTGAACGAATTTCTTTTCAGCAGCTAAATTTATGAAGTAATTAGCGTGAGGAGATGAAGCATTCTGTTGCCTTCAGTGGGCTCTTCCAAACATTTAATTGAAATCCAGCATCACATAGAGCAGGAGATGTTTATTCTATGACATAAAAACAAGAAATAAACAAAAAAAAATTTTTTTTTTGTTTATTTCTTGTTTTTTGGACTTTCGAATCATTTTAATGTGTCCTAGAAAAGTCGACGTTTCCAGAGTAATATTATTTTCAGTAATTATTCCAGGAAACTCAAACCAGCATGCTATTTAATTTTTGCAATCTCATCGAGGCGCCATCTCTCGATACTATGTTTTACTAACTTAAAATACATTAAGAAACTCAAACACCACCTTACTGACTTATATTATATTATAACAGCGTTTTTAAACTTTTTGAGACTCTCGAACGCTAACATGAAAACATTTCTTTTTCATGGATCCCCTATGAAATTTTTCATAAA
This sequence comes from Typopeltis vanoorti, assembly GCF_054136105.1. Lineage (NCBI taxonomy): Eukaryota > Metazoa > Arthropoda > Arachnida > Uropygi > Thelyphonidae > Typopeltis > Typopeltis vanoorti. The sequence continues at coordinate 19,078,507 of NC_143552.1, read as the reverse complement.
AAATATACGAAAATAATTATGACAATGAATCTTTGATTACAAAATATTTTAATCATAAACATATTATATATATATAAAATTAAAAATAATAAAGTAACATAAGCGGGAGGAACAGATTCCTTAGTTCAGTCAGTCAGTATCGCTGATGTCTTTTGATTGGAAAGACCTCAGTTCAATTCCTATTTAAAAAAACTTCCTTTTTAACGGCGCTTTTCATTTGAAGCTGAGTGAGCTAGCATATCGGTGATAAAGTATATTATATTTATGCATTATTATACAACGAAACTCGGGCTTTTTTTTTCTCTCCACAAAATGGCAAATGAACTCGAGCAATTTACAGATATACTGGCCTCATAGCTTTAGTTGCTTAGGCATTAACTCCAAGTCAACCCACTTTATTCAGAATCTTTCTTCTTATCTTTGGCAGAATTTTTTTTTTTTTTTACTTGGATATAAAATAAATTAAAATTGTCGATAAATTATTTTCTTGTTTAATCCTTTATCCAAGTATACGCAAACAAAGTGTGCACGTGAAATATATTCACGTCTGAACTACTTGTATATAGAGGCTAGTATCCCATAATGCAAAGCGCACAAATTATACGTCTGAAAGAATATTCTTTGCATATTGGTTTAAAAATAAATAAATACGTAAATATATAATTTATAAAGATCGATGTGAAACATCTAAAGAATATTGTATTAGCTGGACAATACTTCGATACTAATCAACTGAAAGAATCCAAACCAGTCAAGAAAGGATGCTATTACACATTTTGTATTATAATATAATAATAATAATATTTTTAAATTCAAGTATTTTTTGGAAGTTGAGTATACAGAGCATGGTGATTGGACAGAGAATCATTGTAGAACATAAATCTCATTAAAGAATAAAATGGAAATAGAAATTGTGGAGAAATTAAGGCTTGTTTGCTTGGGAAGATGAAAATATTTCATGTCCGTCCATAATATGTGAAGTGAATTAAGTTTATTCCTATTAATTATCATTAAATGTTAGTAAAATATTGGTTTCAAAATACATATTTAATTCTCAACATATGCAAGTAATTGTTGTTGTTGATCCTTTTGATAAAAGATGGCAGCACCATCACGCAAAGTAGCGAAAACGTGAAATCCTTGATCCATTTATTGCCATGAATATTAATATTAATATTAATATCACTGTAGTGTAATCAAATTCTGCTGAACTATACTGAATATTATAAGAAAACAGATTTATCATATTTATATTTTTAAAGAAAATACATTTTGATAAGAAAGTGAGAGAATGTGACTTGAAAGATCGATGGCGCTATTTTTTATTTCGGAATCCTTTGAGCAATTTTAAATTTACTTCAACGAATAATTTTCGAATAATTGGAGTTTTGACACTCGTTTTCTTTATGCTTTTCTATAATAGTAAGGGAAAATAGTAAGGGAAAAAAATCACCTGAGTATGCCAACATATAATAATACAAGCGCCTGCTGAAGAATTTCCCGGGTTGTTTTATATCGTGCCAGATGTTTTATTTTATTTATTTATTTATTTTAATTAATGCTTTCCACACAGAGTAATATGATTCAATAAATGGAAGTGATTTTACAGGGCCGGTTTGCGTGTTCTGGGGAGGGGGGGGGGCGAAAACCCCGACTTCCGGGGCGAATAAAATTCCTACCTACGTATATTTTCGCCTTTCGGCTAACTCACCTTTCCGAAAGAGACCTGAGAAGCCTTGCATTTATAATAAAATGAAGTCAATTTCATTTTAAAAAATGCATACGGTGATCATTTACAATCATTCAATGAAATACGCTGTTTATTATTATTATCAATCATATTCATCAACAAAATATACGGAGATTATTTTCTGGCATAATCTCTCTCTCTTGATAACACTTGAAAGCACATACGGAAGACGGTTTTTTTGGGAGGAAAACATTCTGAATCGCAAGTGTATATTATTCTAGCATGAGCAACTTTTTTTTTTTACGTGATATTTATAATAGGAAGAAATATTCATATTCTGTTAAATAATTTTTATTTTACGTTAAATACTCACATTGATACAGAAATTGGACTCCAAAAAACAGTTTAATTAAATAATGATAAAAAAACTACAATGCTGCACATGCTCATTCTGAAATTTATTTCTTCGTTCTAAATTTCATGTGTGCGTGTGTGTGCACGCGCGCGCATGAACGAGAGAACTAAACAGCGTTTCGGCGTTTATTACTTGGTGGATTATGTTTTAGTTTTTCTTTACTAACAAGATGTCGGCCATGTTTTTAAACGAAGAGTACGCTGACATCTACTTCATTTGAGGTTTCTGTAACGTTAACACAAAAGCTATTATTGAGAATATCGACTTTGATTTCTCGTCTGCAGTGTTTCTAATAAACACGCTCTGAATTCTGTGGGAAGGAAACAATGTGTATTATTTCTGAACGTGTCGTTAATGACCAAATTTAAAATCACGTGCTTCGAGCAGCACAGTACAGTTACAGAAGAACAAGATTTGAAGTTATTAAAATCGTTCTTTGATATTAAAGCATGATAATTAAAAAAATCGCATCTTTAAATATAAATGTTTGAAATCATATTCTAGCTTTTTAGCAATTTTCATATCTCCATACCAGTTTGAAATCGAACTAAGTTGATATGAAATCACGCAAGGAATCAGTCCGAGCAGTTTGTCTTGGTGTGTGTATATATACTGTATATATATATATATATACATATGCTTAGTGTTTTCGAAAACCTAAGGACGAACATTATTTCTGAAGATTGCTATCACAAATTTGGAGACGAATCAGCTTGTGACAATTGGTATGACTGACGGTTTTGAGTAGAAAGCGGGTACACATTCAAATTTTCGAATCACCCGCAAAGGGGTCACGTGGTAGAACTCAACAGGATAAAAGGCAAAAGGCTGCGCTAAGCGAATTGTATTTGAAGAAAGCTCTTTTCGAAGGAATAAAGTTGCAAACTTGGATGTCTTCTAATGTCTCAAAGACATTATCTAGACGATTTCACGTTGACGCGAATTATTGGAAAGCTTGAAGGCCGCAGAATTGCTCATATTACCAGAGAGTTTGGAATCTCATATAACGTTGTATCCAGACTTTATGCAGCGTTTCAAACCAATGGAATGCGTTCCAGACGCTTGCTGAGAGGTCGCCTTCGCTCTGCCAGGAGCATGAAAGCAGATTTTTGCTTAACAGCAAAACGCAATCGACACACCATAGCAAGTTAGCTTGCAAGTCGGCTCCATTCAAGCACAGGTGAGCGGATATCTCGATAAACAGTGACACGAGGTCTGCGACAAGTAGGCCTATACGTCCGAATGCTTGTAGTCTGCGTCCCTTTATCCAAAACGCATCGTAGCGCACGTTTTCAGTGGGGTTGTATCCATAAAAATTGGACAAGACACCAATGGGCTAATGCACGCTTTACAGATAAGAGTCTCGTTTTAGTCTAGCTTCCGATGCTAGACGACACTTGATTAGGCATGAATGATACTTGATCAGGCATGGCCTACCATGGTGAGCATTATGCTTAATGGACACACCGAGGTACAAGTGCTGGAAAAAGGGACTATCAGCTGAACGATATTGCAACGAAGTTCTTCAACGTCATGTTTGATTCTTCTGTGACGAAGTGGTAGGCGAAGAATTCATTTTTATGGATGAATGTCACATTACATGGCACACGAGCAGTGGAGATATTTCTGTAGACCGAGAATATTAATGTAATCGAGTGGCCTGCACGCTCTCCAGATCTCAGCTTCAGACCACGTTTAGGACGCAATAGGGAGACGCACTGCTGCTCGAAATTCCTCCTCCAGAAAACAAGGCCTTATAATTGCTCTTGAAGGAGGAGTGAGCCAATGGGTCACTTGGTACTAAGTGGCCAATTGACTTACTCCTCCAATGGGCCAATAGGTCACTTGATACTAAGCATGGTACGATACTGTGCGAGCTGCATCGTAGCTCTAACAGCGTCGTACCATGTGAAAGCTGCATCGTAGTTCGGGCTGAACATATTTCATACTGAAATGTCTCTCCGCATAGTTTTCTGTAAGCACGGTACATTAATTCCTAACTACATCATTAGGAAATTTGTAATCTTTGCCAAAAAACGTATTGCAATTTAATTTGTATGAAATATATAACACATTTTTGTGCAATACGATTTATTAGTATGCTGGCAATAAATTTACGTCCACATTTGGCAACAGTCGTGAAACGTTTTTCATATATACAGGTAAAAATATAGTTCTTCCTTAGATTTTGGACACCAGTATATATTATTTATTAAAGCCTATTATGCATCACTCAGCTATCTGTGAACAGCCTGAGCCTATTCACAAAATGTAAGATGTTTCATTGAACGCTTAAATTAAAACTAATTTATTATTATCATTAGTTTTTTTTTTATTGATAAAAGAACAAAAGAAAATAAAAATTTCTGGGCTATTCTTTGCCCATTTCACGAGATGTCGGCACTTCCCTTAAAGTGACGTTTCATCGAAACGTTGAGCTCAGCTGTCATCGATGGCTGATGGGTAGAGAACCATGCACACCGATCTTAGAAAAGTTAGTTCCCGTTAAAGGACGTTTTGTCTACTCCCTTTGGAAAGAAAGGTATTATTATTATTATTATTATTATTATTTCAATCCGCTGAAGAAAATATTAAAATTTTACATTTGAATCCGTGGGCTACTCATTTCATTGCCATTACAATTATCTTCAAACCACAAAAATATCACGATATTTTCACACCTTAAACCATCTTTTATGTATTTGGACTGATGTCGTGTTAGCAAAGTAACTTGCTTTCTTGCCATCCGTAAGAAAGGACAGTTGGTTCTCTTTCCATAGTTTGCTGTATTAGGCGTCTGTGGAGTGTCTGTCAATTTTTCGGAGATAAAATCTTTCTCAGCTCAATCTGAGACGCGCTAAATCATCCTAAGTTAGTCTCAGAAGGTTTCCACCTAGATGGATGAGTCGACCCACGTCATTCGGACTAAAAGTCACCGTTATTCTTCCGACTACCCCAAGGAAGTACTTATAACTTGGTATAATTAATGGAAATCAGATTCGAATTACCTGCTATGTGATGGCCGTAAAGTGGATGATATACATCAGTGTTTGAAATTCCTTCCTTCAGCAATATGTAATTACTCCTGTTTCTTCTTCACTAAGTTGTGTTTATGTTTTAAAAGTATTGAACACACGCACACTCTTTAAAAAAAGTTCTGATACTCCATCGACTACTGAAGAGTAGAACGTGCGCTATTTGTTCAATTTAATTCTGGGATTTTTATTTTTATTTTAGCTCTGGATTACTTGGGTTCATTTCTTTTATTTTTTCACATCCTACAAACACTATCGTTTGTTTCGAATAAAAAATGGCAACATTTTGTATGCGGGCTATAATGTTTAATCGCTAATTTAACAAATTCGCGAAAAAAACTATACATGGGTACCTTCTTAATGTCCACCGAACAGTAAGGCGAGTTTGAGAGGCTACACTTGGCTGTCAACAGGGTTCATTGGTTCAGGGTATGTTCCAAACGTCTTATGCCAAGTTTATCGTAACCTGTGTATTTCTTACGGGGTCTCTGTAGTGCAGCAGCTATCGTTCAGTTGGAAAGGATTGGATCTGAATCCGCTCTTCGATTCAAGCTCCACTTATAAGGAATTTGTGTTACCCGCTCGCATACGAGGTTAAGCAGAAACAAACCGGCTAACATATTCGGGTAACGGATGCAACGGTCTGCTACCTGGATGCGTTCTCTGATCTCAGTTAAATTTGCCGTAATTCCAACAAACCAACCCAGCTGTTTCTTTCTTTTTTCTTTTTTTTTATGTGGCTCCCACTCACGAAAGGTTATTGCAAACTTATAAGTTCGTACCAGGGATGGGTACGAAAAATACTTAGCCCACCCACGGTACAAGTGTACTATAGGTTTACTAATAACCTTTCGTGGGTTGAACCACTTAAAAAACATGTGATTTTTTTTTTCATTTTTTTTTTCACGATAACGGCATTGTTGCTGTCGATGGCTTAGTAACCTATTTCTGCCGATGCTGGCATCATTAATTGCTGGGATGAGTACTCGTAGATCGGAGATCCACTGAGCAAGTGTTCTCGTCTTAAGGTAAAAGCCAATCAACAGTCCGATCCTAAGAACTCCGCGATACATTGAGAGGGCGTAGGGAGAAAAATGCCATTTCCTAAGAGTTAGTCGACACGATAAGATATTTTTTCAAAGAAACTATTGATACTTAGAAAAATATCATTTGAAGCTTGTGTGTGCGTGCGTGTCCTGTTTAATCAGAAAATAATCCATTCTACAGGTTTTACAAAAACTTCGATCTCGCTTTTCTTATTTTTTTTTTCGATCTTTGTTTTGAGTTCTCCAAAGCATTCAAAGAATTTTCGTTTCTTCCCTCTCTCTTTTAATCTCTCTGTCTCTCTTCCTTTCTAGATAAATGTATTTGTTAAACAAGGCCAAGACTAATTGCTTATGCAAGTTACTCTGGTCTTACTCCCTCGTGCGGCAATAAATTATGCAAACACCTCTGTGGGACAACCAGCGCATCAATTTGTCACAGGTGAGCCTGACAACTTCAGCGTGTCGAAGAACTGCTTGGAAATAAAACGGAACTCTTCATTGCTAAAGCGTTATGCTGCACTTGACGATTCCGAGACAACGATGAGCAGCTTGAACTGAGCATGCGCTTGGACATAGCAACATTCTTCGTGTTCGTATGCATTTGGAGAATACTTGAGTGATTTATTTGAAGTAAGATAAATTCCTTATTAAGAAATTTCCATGCTGCCTTGGATCTTCTCAGCATCTAAATTCTGGGTAACCACATGTAGAGTTGGATTGATGAAGTGCAGTAGTTCCAAGCTGTTCTGCATTGTTATTATTCTGTTGGATGCGATTCGTGCTCATTGAACTTCTGTTCTGAATTATGATAAGTCAATTTTAGTTATTTTAGTGCCAGAAACAGATGGAGTAGGGAAAAATATTGACCCTATCACAAAAAAAAAAAAAATAAAAATAATAAAAAAAAATAAGGAGCAGCAGAAGAAACAAACTTAATGATCTTTTAGAGGAGGGGAGGCATCGTTGAGTTCTCCATCCCCCAAATACAAGAGCTGGTATACATATTTTACTTTTCAATTTTTTATTTTATTTGTAGAAAGAAATATCAAATCTAAATTTAAAAGGATGAACCATTAACGTGCTTTATTCGTATTTAGAGTAAAAAAAAAAATAATAAACACATCTTTTATTGATGAATTGTTTATTTAAATCGAGAAAGCACTAAAGCCGGAATTGAGAATAATTATTTTCATTTAATTATAAGCAAATAAACGATTTGTAAAAGTTTTAGGGATCTTCTAACCGCAGGAAAAGAAAGCATCATTACAACATTTTTGTTTTGTTTCACACAATGCAGATATTTGGTAACACTGCGTTAGGGCATTACTCGTACACGCCACAACTGCAAAGCGAATGTGCCTTTATGGACCGCGTGGTAACAGTTGTCGAATTGTACCTTATGAATTTTCAGACGCAAAAGCCACCGATATTATAAAAATAGAAGTCGACGAAATCGTATTATTTAAAGTATTTCAATGGCGTTATTTTTTGCATGTTTTAATCATTAATTTAAATTATTTAAATAACACACACACACACACACACACACACACACACACACACACACACACACACAATGAAAAATGGTTTGAATTGCCCTTGTTATAATTTAAAGCCGTCGATCTAGCTTCTACTGGGATGAATTTTCAACACGTTTGATCGAAGATATACGCCGTTTTGAATCTTTTCTTGAATGACTAGTTTAAAATTCTTAATACAGATAGTATTTAATAAGATGTAGACAGTGATGTATTATAAAACGAAACCATAAGAATCTGTCTCATAGTTTAGTGTCTACATTTTATTATTATTATTATTATTATTATTATTGACACCTCCAAGGATTCCAAAGACTCATCGCGGGAGGACACCTACAACTGTCTCAACCACTACACCGAACCTCTACTACGAATCATCTCCATCAATGCCATCTACCGTCCACCTCCACTACCACCACAACTAGTATTTTTTGTCTGTAAATTGCGTGTGTTCTGCCACCTGCATTTATGTCTAGTAGAGTCATTCAGCTGAAAAAAGAAAAAAAAAAAAACGAGGAGTCGATAATATAAATATTATGTACGAAACATTTTGTATTAGAACAACGGAGAAATACAGAGAGAGAGAGAGAGAGAGAGAGAGAGAAATTAAAAACAAAAAAAAATCATACTTAACAAAAGTCAACGCCAGAGTCGTCAGTGCCGAACCATGAACTCTCGCTATTACATTCAGAATCGGTAAGTTCTGCTCAGTGCACCAGTTAAGTTAAAAACACGAACTCCACTGGTACGTGGTTTATTGTTTGATGCTTGCTGACATTCCTTTACACGCTCATTGTTTGTTCTTGATGGCTTCATTTACGATAAACAGCGTATGAACATTATACGGTATCTATGCCATTACTTGTAAGGCTTGGCCAGTTGGTTGAGCCCTTGGTAACCGAAGAATAGTACGCAAGTTGGACCGCTTTCTCTCTCTGCATTAAACTTATGGTGATTATGATGTTACCCTCGAAAGCTCTACAAAGTAGTCAGGTAAACCTAATAATTATCGCTGTGAAATACAATAAAATTATAAAGTAGAAAAGGAAAGTGAAAATTCATTCGTAATCTCATTACAGAGAACGAGAAATGACGAGGCTAATTAGGCGTCGTTTTTATTGAAGATAAGAAAATAAATTGTAGAAAAAGTTTACAGAATTATCAAGGCTGAGTTCGGAGACGAAAAAATAATATATGGAAGTAAATTTCCGTGGATTACTCCGAAAAAAGCACGAATTATTTTTATGATTTGGATCAGGAAAAAAAAATGATCAAAGGCTGTAATTTACGACTTGAGAAAATCTAAAAAGATTAGATCGATCGAATCAATGGTAGAACCGAAATAAAATGATGTTGGCGAATTGATAACACTAATAATGCGAGAACGTAATTCTGTTTAAATCCCCATTAAATGCTTATTCAAAAGTTGATTTTGGTGTCTATTTTTTTGTATTAGCGTTATTCATAATCTTTGTTTATAAAATTAGTATCCTGTTCTATTTTATCACAGAATTGTCAAAATCTGTCTGAACATGTTGCGCTGCTGTCCGATATCTGAAATAGCTAACGATCCCAATTTAACTACCAATTATAATTTTGATTATTTGTATAGTTCATTTGGATAAAGTACTTGTTGGGTATTCACAATTTTTATTGTAGTTAGTTTTTCCCACTGGGTTAGGTCAGTAACTGTTCTTGAAAGAAATTATATTTGAAAAGAATTTCCTACTTTATTCTGACTTTTAATAAGGTTCCCAATATCATACATGAAATTTCGATTTTCAACCAAAAAAAAAGGCATACCATTTAACCGAGTGCACTAAAGAAGCTTTAACACTTAGGAGGATTGAACGTAACAAAACAATTTACCGTGCGAATATTGTTTATACTTTGTCTACTTAACCATTACTTAAAAAGAATAATACTTTAGATTAAAATCAGGACTGAAACACAGACCTGATTATTCTTCAATATACTTCAAAAACGTTACAACTTACAACATTACACCTAAGGGGAGAAACAAATGCTTTTCATATCCCCGCTATCTTGAGAGAAACTGTGAGTGGAGAAAATTTTATGAGCTAATTGCTCGCCCTGAGTGGGCTTGGAGATCAGTTCTCAGTATTGTAGTTTAAGATGGCTTTTGGTCTTATGTTTGAAATAATCCATTGCGTCATAATCTGCAACCAGTTGGATCAGTTTGTTAGGGTGCACAGATGCTTTGGAGAAGAATTTGATTGCTATAGTCTGCATGAAAGTGTAAATATAGGGGACATCTGTGTCCCGATGAAGTTGCACAGTTCGTACGAACCATGGTGCGTTCAGGATCATTCTGAGACATTTGTTTTGCACGCGTTGTAACTTAAGAATATTAGTATTAGCGGTATGACTCCAGGCCGAAGAAGCGTAGGTGAGTATTGGACGAACCATCAGTTTATGTATGAGTAGTTTGATTCTGGGGTTCAGCTTTCTGTTCCTGTTAATTAGCGGGTAGAGCTGAGCTGGGCTATGATTTTTGATGTATTTGCACAGAGAGTCTTAATATGGGAGCTGAAAGTCAGTTTTCTGTCCAACAGTACGCCAAGATATTTGATCTCAGTTAGCCATGGGATTTTTATGTTGAATAGGAGGATGTCTTCAGTAGGAAGCATTGATCTTCTAGAGAATAGAACGGCTACGCTCTTCTGGGGGATTCACTTGAAGTCGCCATTTGGCGAAATATTGTTCGATTAGCAATAGATTTTCTTGCAATTTCTTGATGGCTAGGTGTGGCTTTAAAGATCTGGCCAATATCGCTGTATTATCCGCGTAGGGCTTTGGCTGATGACAATAGGTTGCGCGGGATACCACACAAGTATATGGAAAATAGAATCAGTGCTAGTAAGGACCCGTGTGGAACTCCAGCCAAGATGCGTTTTTGTGTCAAAACTGCCCCACACATCCTAACTTGCATGCGCCTATCGAGGAGGTATGACTTGATTAGATGAATGATTTCCATTGATATACCAGTTGATATCAGTTTGTATAGCAAACCATAATGCCAAACCTTATTGAATGCACTGATTTTGTCAAGGAAAATAGCCCCAGTGCATTGACATTGACGCCAGTTAAAACCCGTGGTGATATATTCCACTAATCTGTATATTTGTTGCATGGTGCTATGAAAGTGGCGGAACCCAAACTGCTCCTCGAGAAGAATATTTAACTAGTGTACTGATTCTTGGAGTCTGGTAAGAATTACCTTCTCGGCAATTTTGTCCAGGTTTGAGATGAGGCTGATTGGTCTGTAACTCTGAAGCAATCGAGGGTTTTTTCCAGGTTTATGGATTGGCATTATATCCGCCAGTTTCCAGTAGGAAGGGAAATATTTGTAGTGAAGGATGGAATTAATTATATTTGTCATCATTCATCATATGCATTAGATTTACAAGGTAGTAACTTTATCACCACTTCAAAAAAACGTCCTTATAAGGACTGGCTTAAAAGGGCGAAGCAAGAATGCTTTTCATCTCCTCTCCGTTAGCTGAGCCTCAGTTAGAACTTCATTGGCTACAGCATTGCCATCCATTACCCTCCAAGGGTATTAATCATCGCATCTCATGGTCGATCAATCCTAACGTCAAAAAAACGTCCTTATCCTTATAAGGACTGACTTAAAGGGCGAAGCAAGAATGCTTTTCATCTTCCCCGTTATCTGTAGATGACAGTGTAGGGATAAGGTGCTATGGAGCTATTAAAGCTCTGATCATGGCAGGAGGGTAACAGCAATATGCCGAGCCTCAGTTACAACTTCTTTGGCTACAACATTGCCATCCATTACCCTCCAAAGGTATTAATCACCACATCTCACGGCCCACACACCCTCAAAAAAAGTTTACGTTCCTGCTACTATACTATGAAAGTTATATTAATAATTAAAAGATATATTATTAAATGTCAGTAAATATTTTGTATATCTGCAGTTTTTAAAAATATTTGAATGATTTTCACATAATATATTAAGATTATATATTATTATATGAAATTTTAATGAAGTAATTTGAATAAAAGACGTCTTTTTATTTTTCTCTTGATAATGACCTGTTAATGGTTGAATAATAATACGTTTGTGGGATTCTGCTAAAAGTACTAATCGTTATTTGTTTATATAAACAAAACATTACTTTTACCAGGTCGAAGACTGAACCGTGGTATTTGTTCTAGCAAGTGAACTATTAAAGCTTCATAATTCAATATTCGTTTACTTTTCTTTTTTGTTACTGAGGTTCGGGTATTACAAACTCGCTCCTTCTGGCTTTCACGTTGATATGAAATCTGTTTCATAGTTATAAGAAACAGAAGCGACTGTGGACAGCGTTATTCTACTTTCATGTCAGTGACATAAGCAAATGATCCAATATGAAAGAAGTAACACTCCCCAGATTCGTTTTTCGCGTTCACCTTAGTTTATTGATTACATCTTTATTCCAAGAACTTCATCTTAAAATATTTTTTGATATTTTGTACCCCTTCATCGCAATTTGCAGACTTTGTAGTTACTCAAATATATTTGAAATATTTTTGTTTTGACAAAATCATTTCTTTTTAATTATTTTTTGATACAAATAATTACATTTTCTATTTATTTATTCTTATTTTTCACAATTTTCAATAGCTAATGTGCTCGTAGGGATACTAAATGGGCTCTTGCAGGAATGTTCTTAGATATTATTCCGGTTTGATTCAACCTCGATACTATTCAAGGAATTTTCCACTTTGCGGATATGATGAGCTCGTTTTCATCGTAGCTAATTCCATATATTGAAAAGCTGAATCAAAAAGCTCTACAAGCAAAATTAAGTCGCTATTCACCTGTTTGGTTGGCCGAGGATTTCGTATTTCCTCTCCATTCTACAGGGAATGGATTTGAATTCCGCAGGGGATGTTTATATTTTATGAATATCTTCTATATTATTTTGACCATTAGTTATGAGTCTATCTGCTGCTTTTTGGAAGCTTGGAAGTTTTTTTTATTTTTAGTTTTTTTTATTCAATAAGAACCTTGCTTGATCTAGGTCAAGATTTTCAGAAGCCCACTCGAGGCATTAAAATGTATGATAAATTTCTATCATTCATATATATATATATACATCGTATAAGAAGAAGAAGAAAAAAGAGGGTGTACATTGAGAAAGGTATAACAGATAATATCAGACAGTTGTGATAAGAATCCACATCTGACAATGTGCAGTCATTTATCTATATAATGTCAGACAGTTGGATTCCTATCACAGTTGTGTGGCTGAAGACATTTTTTTTCTTTTTTTTTTGGTGTGAGAGGGGCGTCGAAGGATTACAAGAAATGAGATGTCCGACAATTCGTCAAACCATAGCGCATTAAATGATCAGTAGAGGAGTTCATTGAATCCTGATACACACTCCTTTGGCGCTGGAATAGTAGATGAACTCCAGGAGGCCGACCCCTGGCAGCTAAAAAAGAAGTAACTTCGAATACCCCGGTCACATCAATAATGATACTTGAGGAGTGACATAAGGTCTTTTGATCCAACGAATTCTAGTTAAGTTGCCACATGCTAACAAAAGGTCCAAAGTATAGGTATGGATTTTCACTCCACAAACACCAATCATGGATCCATTAAGACAAGTCGCAACATTACAGGGTGCTGATTGTGGGTTGATGGATTCAAAGTTTTTTTGTTTTTTTTTAGCTTGTGCACAACACTTTCAGTGTCACGTGGAGTTCACATCCCGAAGACTGGACTGCTAAAGGAAGTATTACCCGCCTTCAGGCGGATGTGCCTGATAAAGAAGCACTCTCCGATAATCTAGTGCTTTTTGCTGCTTACAGCTTAAGCAGACCGTAAAAATACATTGCAGGTCTTCCATGCTCAGTCTGCATTAAGAATGGGGAATAACACATCGGTATCCAGCGAATATAGAAAGTATGAATTAACACCCGATCTCTGTCGCTGGCACTTTAGGTTCATTGAAGGGAAAAAATAGCAATTATTGCATTATAACAGTACATTGATCTATGATACATGGCTGTCGACTGATGCACTGTGAGGTGATCACTTATCTATTTCGCTAACAGTTTTCTTCTAAACGTATAGTTTTGTTTATAGAAGAGATCATTGAGTTCTATGACAGGAAATATCCATGTTAATCTCAATTAATTCTGAGGATTCAGGTAACAAACATGATAAAAGGTAAGGAGATATACTCGTCACCAGATGGATCAGTTTTGACAGCGTGCTCAATAATTATTAAAGTGTAGACTCCGTGGAGCTGCCATCAAAGAAGGAAAGCTGTCCCTTCTTCTGGTATTATTTCGTGTTTCAATTAATAAGGCCACGCAAACGATAGATTAATATACGCGGCTCAACCGTTGGCCTGTTACCTTGATAAAAGTGAAACGATGTTGTGATTATTGTTTATTAAATACTTTACAATATGGAAGTGTAAAGTGGGGATGTTTTCAAAAAAATCAAATGAGACTACACACTTAAGGACACACTAAAAGTTTTATTAATGCGATGTTCTCAGTCAAAGATGCTTGTTATATGGCATATATATTATATATGTGTATATACTATCTGTCAAAGATTTCGGGAACACCTTTTGCGACTTTTACTAAAGAATGGGAGAATGTAGAGTGAATGGGGTGGTTATTGATTTCTACAGTATCGCACTTAGGAACAGTTCCACAGTAAACTATTCTGGGGAAGTGACTAAAGTCCTGCGGAGCCACGCAGATACTTTCCTGTGAGAAGATTAGTTTTTTTCCCCATGAAATTGGGAAATTTGCATGAATAGATTTTTCACGTAAAGATTTGTTTCTTAAAGTTATTGCTTGAGATATTTATTGTTTGAAGTACTTAAGAACATGACAAGAATCTGAGGATGAAATAGCTCTTAAGAAATGAGAATGCATTATTAGGGGGTGATTTATTTATAGTCTGAACACAAAGGGAGAGACTGGAAGGGTTAACTTAGGAGATGGTAATCATGCAGGGAAGGGCTAGCACTAATTTCCTAAGATGGCAGACATAATATGAGCTAAATCTTTGGCATGAATAAGAAGCAAAACAGACAGATGACGATTACATCTTGAAGACGTAGTTATTACAGTTACAAGGACGACGCTTGTCCATTGAATATTTACAATCACCACACGTGCACGCGAGAGACAAACTCGCTTCCTCTATGCATTCACTACCACATTAGTTTTTACCAAATATCACCCTAGACACCAGGGGTCTCTGGAGTCGTTGAAACCTGGCTTCAACAAGGATCAAGTAACGGAAGTATTGCGAATGAGAAGTCGAAGTTATGGTGGGTGTCTCACTCCGGATCCGTTCCTCTTGCTGGAATAAATCGATGCGAACAACCGTCTCACGAGCCTGCAAGAGATTCTTACGTTGAAAGAAGAAATGATACAAGAAGATACTTTAAGAGAATGTTCTCTCACGATTAAGAAAAAAAGAAAAGGCATGGCTGATATATGTTCGTGTAAGTGGTCGTAGTTGTCGTGTCCCAGTAGTCACATGACCGCGGGAGGTGAATAGGCCGATGCCGAATACGTATGTACAAGTCACGTGTATTGCACTTTAGGAGGAGACTTGCTGCAACAGCAGCACACTCTACCGTGCCACCTCGGGTCTAGGTCGAAGGTATGCTGTCCGACGACTCTTCTTGCCGAGTGCACGAAGGAAGATCGTCATCCAGTTTCAGGCGTTTACTATCAGAGCTGTCCAGGTCCTCGTGGTCGGAACTGTCATCTTGACGAAGCTGCTCCGCCTCGGAATCATGTTTTTTCTTGGCCGTGGCCATTTCTGCGGCGTGCTTTTTCCTCCACTTAGTACGTCGATTCTGGAACCACACCTGTCACCAAACAGAAAGCGAATTAGTCTATCATACTTTTAAAAAAGCAAGCACAAAACAAAACAAATCTATATGTGAGCAACACCACACTAACTGGAACAGGAAATACACTCCAGTTGGGTTGTCGTCAATGAAAATCAGGATGAATGAGATGCTGATTATTCTAAAGTACAAAATTATAGCTGAATAAATAGTCTATCATAATTCTCCAAAAATGTAAGGTCTTGAAGTCGCTAAAGAAAATTAGCTTACAATAAAATGAGCATTTATTTATTTATTTTTCTGCAGTTGTATCCAGGAGTTATGCAGTGATAAGGAGGATTTGAATCTACTTACCATCTAAACTGGCTGTGTTAGGATTATCTTCATCGCTCTGGGGCATACACACACAGTACTAACATTAAACACAATGATAATCAGAAATAGAAAGAGAAGAAAAAAAAATACACGAGAGAGAAAGTTCCCACAGTCCTTCAATGTCTGTACTCTATTAAACTTCAGGTAATAAATCACCCAGTAGCCGAAAAAAAGCGCAGGCAAATATAAGCGGGGTAGAGAGTCACGAGCGACCCCTTATCCTGTGAATGCATCCACAGTAGCGATTTGCATGACAATCGGCTGTCAGACAGAATGGTTCACAACGATAATGGAGACAGAATCACAATAACTAATTCACAGCTTCCTCCCGAGACTTTAGGGACAATTACAAGCAATAGCAACGTGGGAATTACAATTATCCTCCAATATCCGTACCACCAAAAGGAAATAGCATGCAAAAGAACATGGCGACGTCACTGATCTTCGTAAACTGCATCCATCGTGCATATATCGATATGATTCGTATATCTTAAGCATTCAAGAAACTTTTGTTGACTGCTTTGGACTTTTAATAGCTGTTAATTAGCTCTTTTTTTTTTAATTTTTAATAGCTTTTTACTGTCCACCAGGTACTGGTCACATCACTACAGATTGTTAAAACCGCGACAGCATTATATAAGTTTACTATAGTACATCTGCTTACTCCAGTTAAAGAGATTTAATAGCTTGACAAAACTATTCTAGAAGGAGTGAGGATATATTTGTAACTCTGTTTGACCTTTTAGTAGGAATAATAATAGACACGAAATAACCTTTAGCTAACTCAATTCAAAAGCAAGCAGCTGTAATCGATACATACTCGTATATCTGTAAAGAATTACTTTCTCGTAAACTTCGCGTGCCGGTCTGATTGGCCGAATAGATAGGTACCCACTCTCTGACCAATAGACTATGAGTTCGAATTCCACCATGGGCTGGGATCTTTGTGATTGTCTTACTAATTGGATGGTCCTACGCAGAACGCTAATTCTATGTGGAAAGGGCATCATCTATCACTTCTTCCAGTACTGACTTCAGTCGCAAAATTCTATGAGTTGCGGAAGTGCCCATACGGCATTCAATAAGGACATTAAATGTGAAAAAACCACTAAACCGTGCCAAACTTTTATACAACTAATGTGGCATGTAAATCAAGGCGCTTTTCGGTTATTCTCTCTTCGACAGTTTTTTCCCTAAGTTTTGTAAGTTATTTTCACCCTACAATATTAACATTCCTATCTTTTAAAAGGCGATCGCTTTCATTTGATGTTCCACAATTCTAATAGAATCCCATACAATAAAGAGGAGAGGGAGCAGAAGTCATTCATGGAGTTTTACAAAAGTTGAGTTAGTGGGTATCTCACTCGGAAGTGGCAGGGTTTTTCCTCGCTAAACTCTTCGGGTTTTTCATCCAGCAGAACACACGGAATTATCGTCGATAATGCGTTGGCCTAATACCGTTAGCTGTTTGGATTTAATTCCAAAGAACTCAACCCAACTCATTTTAAGTACATATAATTATATACAGGAAAGTATTCAGAGATAATCTGATTTTTTAAGTATTCAGAGATAATATTAGGAAGGCTACCCTGAACAATATCTTTAAATTTCGCGACTTATTCAAAACAACATCCTCCTCAAAATCATCATCCATCGATCAGGTGATTTCAAAAAATGATTATCCATTAAGTTTGTTGTAAATCACAAACTATTTTAAGTCCCAGCAATTCAACAATTTTATCCAGATTCGTTTCTCTTCATAAAGTTGCAAGCAATCGATTTTAAAGGAGTTTGGAGTGGATGCAATAATGTTTTTCTTTTACGCAGCTTTAATAAATGATAATAAAAGATAAAGGGCATCCTCATCCACAGCATTTTTCGTAGAATCCTTCGTTAAAACGAAAACTGCATTTAATAGTAATTCCACAGACGTTTGAATTTCTCTGATGAACTCCTAATCGGCTTTATTCAGTTAAGAATCGGCTCACTATTTTTAAACAAAAGCGATCAAATTACTACTGACCTCAGAATGTTTAAGGGCCGCTGCATCACAGGATGATTCAACGTATCAGCCACTGCTGGATTATGCGACGTGGTTCATTGCCCTTAATACGGCAGAGCGTGATCTTAACTGATTCCATTTTCCATCTGTCTGAAGAGAAATCAATCTTCCCACGGATAACAAACAAAACGAAATGTAAATCTGCGCAACCCCTACTTTCTCAACGGCTGGGGTCAGAAATTTAATCTGCCCTACACATTTCTACGAAGGCATTACTACAGTACTTTTTCAAATTTTCTTCATAATTCAGACGAACAAAAGATCTTTGTGTTATTAAGTTTGGATGTTAGTCAACATTTTCCGTATGTTCTTCTTAAGAAAATTATGGAGGGATGCCAAAGAAGTAACAAAGAAAGCAAGATTTTTTCTTTGATTTCTCGTCTAGTGAGAAATGGCCTTACTTTCTACAGTTCACTGTGGGCACGCAGCCCACAGCCCTTTTAAAAGAAATTTACTCGTTTCTCTAAGTGGGATTACTTATTAAGCACACATCTTACTTAATGTAAGATGCAAAGTTAGTGCTGCTAAGCGCTACTAAAGCGATGACTTCACATTATTGATTGATACATATTAATATCAATAATAATCCCCCCCTTACAGGCCCTTAAGGCAACTATCTACCGAGAATCGGTTCGTAAGCATTGTTTATTTCTTCTTTTAATTAATTGTTTTGTGTACTATTTCTTGTGGCCTTCCTTCTCATATATCTAGTAAAATTCCAACTTTGTTTTTCACGGGACGTTTCTTCTTTGCAGGTTTGGTTTCATTCTTTTAATTATAGGAAGTGTCTGTGTAGCCTCGTGGCAATATTGCTGCTTCCATAATTCTACACCGCTACAAAAAGAGACTGTTATAGTTTTGCTTCGAATCGCCGATTAGAAAGACTTTTTCTAAGCCTTTTTTTTTTCTGCCAGTTATCGAGTTAGTCGATCTATAGGGCACAATGTTTTCCCCTCACAGAAATTCGGATGTTTAATCTTGCAGATCAGAAAAGTAGACTGTAGAACACAAATACTATTCAAATTAAGTGGATTGAATCCAACATTATTTTAAAGCCGAATAGAGAAACTACAAAAGTTTCATGCCGAATATGAAGACTATAAAATTTCGGCGGGTACAAGCGTAAGCTGACCTTTCATAACAATACAACTCTTAGTAAAGGTGGAGTAAGCACCGATCACTGTCCTTAGATATTAGTATTTTCCTGTAATGTAAAACACATCTCCTAGGAGATGTATGATGTTATACATTATGGGGATAGGTCGCTACCCAGACCTTTTATCGACCTTTTTTGAGGTCTCATCAGTGAGAGCCAGATCAAGAATACTCAGGATGAAGTGATGCAGAACTTATACTTTATCATACGAGTTGCTAAAAAAGGTGTCGCATTACAAAAGGTACCAAGAATTACTGAAAAAGAGTCGATCTATAGGGCACAAAGTTTCCCCTCACAGAAATTCGGATTTTTAATCTTGCAGATCAGAAAAATAGACTGTAGAACACAAATACTATTCAAATTAAGTGGATATTGAATCCAACATTATTCCAAAGCCGAATAGAGAAACTACAAAAGTTTCATACAAGCTTACGCTTGCATCCGCCTAAACTTTTAGTCTCTATATTCGGCCTGAAACTTTTGTAGTTTCTCTATTCGGCTTTGGAATAATGTTGGATTCAATATCCACTTAATTTGAATAATTTTGCATCGCCGAAATGAAGCCTTTTGGCTCTCTTTTTCAGTACAAATACTAGTTATGGTTTAGGAATCCAGATGGTAGCAGCAGTGTCTGCGGACTTGTCGCTCGGATATCTTCAAATCATTGGTAGCCATGAACTCAACTATCAGTGGACGATGAAGGGTGGAGACAGGCTGCTTACCGATTTCCATTAAAATTAGATAGAACTAGAATAGTTCTAACTACTTATTTTTAGTTAGAACTCAAATTTATGGATTTATTATATTTTAAATTAAAGAGAATATTGATATACGCAACATGCAGTTATAGCAAACAAGCAGTAATTCTTATGATCCTTTATCTCATAGTAAAAAGATTGAACGAATAATTCCGCTGTTTAGTCTTTCACAGTTATCAGCTTAAGGTGTGCGTGCTTTAATGTTTTTTGATCCACAAAAATCTCGGGTCGGGTCTTTCAAGCTTCTCTCTTAAGCTATCTTGAAAATGTAGTATCTGCTCTAATTAACAAATATATTTTAATAATTGTATTGAAAAATATGCCCAATAAAATAAATTCCACAAGAACTTCAAGTAATATTGAGATCTTTATGTTGTTTTATATATAGGTTTAATTATGTTTCTGTGTACAGAACAGCTATTTCAGACTTTTCGAACTTTATCAGCCAAGACACCATAAAATTAGTCACATACTCGTATTCTAAATAATCTAAATATAAAGTGTTTATATCGAACCCTTGGAGGGTAATGGATGGCAATGCTGTAGCCAATGAAGTTCTAGCTGAGGTTCGGCTATTGCTGTTACCTTCTTGCCATGATCAGAGCTTTAATAGCTCAATAGCTCCTTATCCCTAAACTGTCCTCTACAGATAACCGGGAAGATGAAAAGCATTCTTGCTTCGCTCCTTTAAGCTAGTCCTTATAAGGACTATAAGGATAAGCGAGTGTTTACAACAATAAAGACACCTAAAAGCAAACAAGAAGTTATGCCGATGTGACCTGTACAAATAGACCAATACCAGAACAAAATCAACCAATAGCACCTAAAAATTTTACAGCTGTTATTATCTCATTATAATATAGTGAGATATATATCATATATATATCTCACTAGCAAACATGCTACAATATTTCAGCCTGCCAAACCCTACTGCAACCTCCACTGAAATATTTCTTCGTGAAACGCAGGTCATCCTCACAGCTCTCATAAATGAATAGTAACCAACTCATTCCAGCATCTCTTCAGATCGTTGCTTGGAATGCAAATGGCCTCAAAAACAAAATTCTGGAACTCCGAGATTTCACATATAGGTATCAACTAGATGTTATATTAATCAGTGAAACTCATCTAAGACCCTCAGACAATCCTAAAATAAGGGGTTATCGCCTATACAGAAATGATAGATTACTCTACAGAGGCGGCGGCACTGCCATCTTCATTAAAAATTACACTAAGCACCACTCTGTGAGCAACCCTTCAACCACTAACCTTGCGATCACAGGCGTGGAAGTAGTCACCAGTTCCGCTGGCAGATTGAAAATCTAATCACTTTAAAACTCTCTCCAAAAATCTCTACTACACTCTGACCTAAATGCCATCTTAAACGTCAGAGAGCCCACCATTATAGCCGGAGATCTGAACTCCAAGCACCCTGCGTGGAATTGCATAACCAACAACGAGAATGGTTGCATCCTTTCTAATTACTTAGGATCAAGCAATGCTGTTGTGGAAGGCCCCACCGAACCAACTCATCTCAGTACGTTTGGCACTGCTGGCATCCTGGATATAGCTATCCTGCAGGATATCAAACTTCAATACAGCATTATATCTATGGATGAACTATCATTCGATCACAACCCAATTCTACTACAGCTGGGAAAAGAAGAATACCTGTCTCCTCCTTCTCACTCCTACATAGCATGGGAAAGACTGTCAACAGCACTCGAGGATTATATTGGACCTGTTCCTCACATACGCACAAAAGAAGAAGTAGAAACTGCAGTTACAAATCTCAAACCTGTCCCAAGCATTTGACAAAATATGGCACTTTGGATTGCTACATAAATTTATCTCAGCTGGTATCTCAATGAAATTGACACATTTAGTTAGTTCATATCTGCAAAACAGGACCATGCAAGTCAAGATTAACGGCACCACCTCATCACAACAAATTAATTCTGCTATAACGTTATCAGCCTCCTACAAATCCGCCCGCAAGCCAGATCGTTTGCCTGAAGACATCATGAACTTGATCAGAGACAAAAACAGAGCTAGGAAAAGATTTCGTAACACGTGTGCACCACAAGATAAAACAGCTCTAAACAGATTAAATGGGGCAGTAAGAGGTGCACTCAAAGTTCATAGAAACCAAGTATGGGAAAAAAAGTTAGCCTCCATTTCACCTACTGATCACTCCATCTGGGGACTACTGAAAAATATCAGAAAGAAAGACAGATCCCTTCCCCCAATATTCTCTGACCATGGTTTTGCTGACACAGATGTAGACAAAGCAGAAATTATAGCAAACAATTTGGAGGAGCAATGCAGGCCTTCGTATGAAAACCTTGACTTTGACCACATATATAAACTTCACAGCAAGGTCAGACATTCACTCAAACTTCCTGACACCAGCACTGACCATATTGCACCAACATTACCTGCTGAGATATATGACATTATTAAAAAATTAAAGAACAAAAAAGCTCCTGGGCCAGACGGCATTACTAATCGGGTGATCAAACTTCTGCCCCGAAAAGCAGTAGTGCACCTGACCATAATTATAAATGCAATCCTAAGTATTCACTATTTTCCTTCCACCTGGAAAAAACTGGCCGATGTAATTCCTATACATAAGCCAGGCAAGGATCCTCACCTGCCTCAAAATTATCGTCCGATTAGTCTCATCTCCAACTTAGGCAAGATTGCGGCGAAGGTCATCCTCGCACGTCTTCAAACCTCAATAAATGAACTAGACATCCTTCCTAAAGAGCAGTTCGGCTTTCGGCAATACCACAGTACTACTCACCAAATCCACAGAATTGTGGAATACATCACCACCAGCTACAACTGGCGTCAATACACGGGAGCTGTTTTCCTTAACCTATCCCAAGCATTTGACAAAATATGGCACTTTGGATTGCTACATAAATTTATCTCAGCTGGTATCTCAATGAAATTGACACACTCAGTTAGTTCATATCTGCAAAACAGGACCATGCAAGTCAGGATTAACGGCACCACCTCATCTCAGCGACCCATCTTGGCCGGAGTGCCACAGGGATCACTACTGGCTCCATTGCTGTTCTCTGTATACATGTCTGATATCCCGCACAACCCAATGACATCCATCATGGCCCTGCATGTAGATGACACAGCATTATTAGCCAGATCTCTCCGACCACATTTCGTTACTAGAAAACTTCAAGAAAACCTTCTAAAATTAGAAAGATGGTTCTCCAATTGGAGACTGCAAGTAAATCCCCTAAAAAGTTCAGCTATTCTCTTCACAAAAAGGTCGATATCTCCTGTAGGAGACATCTTATTATTCAACACCAAAATTCCCTGGCAGACGGAAACAAATTACTTAGGTGTCGTCCTCGACAAAAAATTAACTTTTAACCAACACATCAAGGCTACATGTACAAAGGCATCTAAAGCCATCGCTCAGATCTACCCCCTAATAAACAGAAGCAGCAAGCTAAACATCAGAATCAAACTGCTTTTATACCAGCTGACGATTCGTCCTAGTTACTTATGCTTCTCCAGCCTGGAGCCACACCTCCACTACAAATATTATCAAATTGCAACGGGTTCAGAACAAATGCTTGAGAATGATCCTAAACGCCCCATAGTTCGTCAGAAATCATCAACTTCACCGAGATACAAATATTCCTTATATCTTCTCCTTCCTACAAACTTTAACTGCAAAGTTCTTCCTAAAGACGTCCACTCATCCCAATGATCTAGTTCAGCAAACTGTAGCCTATGAGCCTACGGATACATTCAAACACAAAAGACCAAAAGCCATTTTAAGTTCCTTCAGTGATGTATAATCTCCATGCCTATTCTGGGCGAGCAAACTGCTCATAATATTTTCCCTCACTGTGACCGTAACAGACAACGGGGAATATGAAAAGCTTTTCGCTTCACCCCTTAAGTCATAAATGTCAATTGTCAGCGAGTGTTTAGGGAATAATTGATGGCCATATGGCTAAAATCGACCGTGAGATGAGGTGATTAATACCTTGGAGGGTAATGGATGGCAATGCTGCAGCCAATGAAGTTCTAACTGAGGCTCGACTATTGCTGTTACCCTCCTGCCATGATCAGAGCTTTAATAGCTCAATAACACCTTATCCCTACACTGTCCTCTACAGATAACTGGGAAGATGAAAAGCATTCTTGCTTCGCCCCTTTAAGCCGGTCCTTATAAGGACTATAAGAATAAAGCGAGTGCTAATTTTGAAAGGAAGCTTTCAGCTAACTCGATATCTGAGATGTGTCGCAGATGAGACATTCATCTGCGACAAATTTTAAACATCACGAGCAACTTGGGAGGAGGGATCATAATACCCATTGATTATTTTACAACTTTTGACAGTCATATTTTAGAAGAATTTCAACGACTACTCCTCCCATAGCGGAATTTATAAAAAGTAAACTGTTTTTTTTTTTTTTTTTTTTTTGAAACAGAAAGTGGAAGTAGCGGTGACATCTCTATGCCTGTCCTTAAATGAATGAAGTGATAAAGCTTTTTTGTTGTTAAATAAAATTTCTGTCTAGTAAAGATTTTTAAAATAGGAAGGCTATTTCAAGTACGTTTGGCGTTGTCAAAAATTGTTATCACTATCTTTATTGTGAGCGAGGAATTCATTGCTGAGAACTTCTTCAGCAACGAATATGTGGTTAACAGAGGCACAGCTGGTAGAGTTGATCATTTGACAAACATTTTCATTTATTTTCATTAGTGGGTTAAACTCCACATGCGAGCTCTTCCATGGAGTTGTTGGAAGGTCTGGGCTGGTAGCCAATGAAAATACGAAGACGAAGGCCACGAGGCAAACACGTGATGCATTCCAGCTGCGTTTGTTCTTCGCCTGTTAGTCTGCTTTGTAGATAGAAAAAAATCTGATTTTTTCAGAAGGAAAAATTCTTCCAACCTAATATGAGACAGGATTACTCGCTTTCATTTGAGAAGCCCTTCAAAAAAGGTTCCTTACTTCCTAGAGAGGATTGAACCCACATCTTCTCCAGTCCTTCAAAGTCAAATGTCGGAAGAATTATAGGACAGGAACTTTTGCTAACATTTCACATTTAACGACCGCACTGTCAGCTGAAGGAAAGGCTCTGCATGAGAAAGGTTAACTCACCTTCAGTGAGTTAACCTTCACAATGACTGACCCCATTGCTTCGTCATAATTAAAAATCACAACAAAAGCAACCTGGCAGTAAAAAAAAAAAATAATAATAATGGAGAATGACAAATACCATCCCGAGTTCATTCATAAGAGCAGCACAAAGGACTGAGGAAAAATCTAAGATTGCACTCAGTGTTCGTTGCGAGGCGAAGGAAGCAGCCTGAAAGAAGAGAATTCCCTTGTTAATGCAGCTCAGAATGTATGCTGATTGTTCCCACTCCAGATTATAGAGATTAAAAGGAAGACACATTGACTTCTTTTCCTGATCACTTCTATATTATTCCTCTGAGCAGAATACAGATATAGTACACCCACAGATTCGAGACCCTTCGATACTTCTGCGGATGTCACAAAACGGAGAATCCGTTCCGATAATAGGGTAATCAATCTGTCTTCTGGGATGAGTTTGTTTATTATTACAGGTCGGAAAATTTAGCTTTTCTTTTACGAACATTGTAGTTTTTAAACTAGTACAGCGACAGACAAAGCACGTGATTTCGCATGTTGGCGACCAATTCTACATCCTTTATTTCTTTCTTCCCCTTCAGCATGAATCGACTATTCTTGGCACAAAGCCAAGCGAAGCTCTACAAATGTGGGCGTACTATACTTGGGTTGTGTTTTCAATAACACAATTATTCTTTGTGTATTTCTATTCTGTCTTCGTATTTACAGTCAGTACACACAAGGAGGGAAGAAGAAAAGCGGGTGGATGATAAACATTTCAATTCGCATCATGGCACTCTTTCGATCTACTATCAAACCAAATAACTCTTGTCAATCTTAAGTGACGTCAATTGTTGTCATATTCTTCTGAGTATAAATTTAAAGAAATTACCCTCGAAGAAATATTCTGTACCTGTACTAGTATGTACAACAGAAAATTGTACACACGATATCCCCAGAGATTCCGCTTCCTAAGGAAATGCAGCGTCCCTACCTAAGCATCAATGGATAAAGAACATTATGAGAGCATCTACTCATCACTCCTCCAAGTGATAGTAAATCAAACATGGAAAAGCAACATTTAAGATAATTTTATTACTGTTTGCAATCGGCATAAGTGAATTACTTTGCGCTTATTTTGAGATGTGCTACTTAATGAACTATGTTGATGTAGGAAGTACGACATTCGATTTTTCAATGGTGTATGCTGTATATCTAATTTTATAACTAACTATTATAAAATCAATATTTGTTTGCACATTTGTGCATTGTCTAAATAAAAAATCGTACAAAAGTGGCTAATAACTCTATAAACGTCACTAATTTGTCGATTACAGTTTTTTTCAGTAAGTTCTTACTACCGAGAAGAGGATGATCATATTCGTCATATTCAAGAGCATGTGGACTACTCTTGACGAGATCTATTATTGCTAGGATTTCGTGATGTTTATTAGAAATGATATTGTAATATCGGAGAAATGAGTTGGAGATGAAAGCTCATTTCATCATTTCATGTCATAAAGGAATCTCCAGAGAAGAACTATGACAGCAAAAGGAAAGAGAAAAGAAACATCTCAAGTTTGTTGATGACGTTCATATCGTGGCGGAGAACAAAGCAAATCTTCAGGAAATTACTACAAAACCTGATCGTGCTCTTAAAAATACTGCTTAATTATAAATACTCAAAAATATTTGAACAATGGATGCTGCACATAACCATAGAATACTGCAAATGATCACACGATGGCATTTGAAAACTTTCGCTGATTTCTATTAGCTTATAAATTCGATGGTAGTTGAATACAATTTGAAATTTTTGATAGAAAGAAAAAAAAACTGTACTTGTCATTAATGAGAGAGAGAGAGAGAGAGACTTACCTTAACTTGACTTTCTGACATGCCGAGAGCATAGGCTAGTTTAGCTCTTTCTGGTCCTGCTAAGTATTTGGTTTGCTCAAAAGTCTTCTCCAAGACATAGATCTGGTGACCAGAAAAAGTGGGACGAGTGTGTTTTTTCTTGCCATCTTTATCCACACAGTTCTGGGCTGCTTAAAACAAAAATAAGACAGATTTATATTCGTTTTTCGTATTACGTAAAGTAATAATGGATTTTTTGTAACTATCAGAAGTTGTCGCTAAAGACAAGTCGAAAGATTTAGACTACCCTAATTCTACCGATACTGACGAAGCTACAAAAAATTCAAAGTAATTTTTGTTTAAAGTACGCTGAAAATCTGTATGTCGAATTTCTTTTAATAAAACTGATTTCATTTATTTTAAGTGTGTTATACAAGGTAGGATTAAGAGCTTCGAAAGTCAATGATATAAATATTCTTATTATAAAACAGAAAAAAAGGAACAAAATAAAAAGAAAGCACAGCATCTGTACTGCTTCCTAGAACATGCACACAATTATCAGATTATTTTCATGATTTCTTAGTTATCTTCGCTCAATTCAATCCCCCACCTTCACCCCCCAAAAAGGAAGATATTGAAACAAGTTTATTGGATCAGCATGTTAAAGAAATGAGTTATCTCGGCAGAGAGGTGCTTCATCTAATTCTGAATTTATATCAACACATAATTTGCATTCAGTCCGTCTTGAATGAAGAAAGGAGATGAAAAAAAAAATGAGAATGTCAAACCGTTGCTTAAATTCTTTCTTTCTTGACTTATAACATCCACACCACTTCTTATCTCTAACTGTCCCGAGTTGTGTTTCCTTCGCAATTTTCAGCAAATAGAAAGAAAGCTTCTATTAGAGAATTAGATTTCACTGAAAAGAGAGAAAGAAAGAAAGTGTGGTATGAGATATGGCAGGAACGAGCCCTTCAGGATTTTTGTTGTCGATTGGAAAGAATTCGTTAAGAAAAGAGATTTCTTTTCCAAACGAATTTTACGATGCAGAAAGAGGAATCCGCGGACAAATTGACTTTGGATATTTGGATATTGGGGCTATATTTTCATATTCAATCAAAATCTTTCAATTATTGACTACAGTTTACTTTTAATTCGCAATTAATTGTGTTATTTGGTCTTTATACCGAGGCTGGTTCGTCTGTTACTATCGTTTTGCACATGTTTTACCGCTCTCGTCAATTGCTTACAGAAATAATTGCTTTCGAACATAGCAGCTATTGAAACGCACCACACGCTGATTTTAACAGTGTTTTCTCTATTTAAAATAAAGAGCCAAAATAGGCTTCGTTTCGGCGATGTAAACACTATTTAAATTAAGGGGATATTAAATCCCACATTGTTTCAAAACCGAATAAGAAACTCAAAGATCGGAATCAAAGAGTTTCATGCCGAATATAGTAACTATAAAAGTATCGGCGACTACTAGCGTAAGCTCAAGCACGTAGTGCAAACGAGTTGCCCTAGTTTGTACTACGTACTTGGACTACGTGCTTGAGCTTACGCTAGTAGTCGCCGATACTTTTATAGTTACTATATTCGGCATGAAACTCTTTGATTCCGATCTTTGAGTTTCTTATTCGGTTTTGAAACAATGTGGGATTTAATATCCCCTTAATTTAAATAGTGTTTTCTCTGATTACTAATAACATTGATGTGTGTTATTGGATTTTATAGCATCGATTTTCAAGTGCTTTTACTTCAGTGGATCGATAAACCAAAACTTTTCCCTCTGATTTAATGTTTTATGAATGGTTATCTTAAAAAAATGGACGAAAAACTAACTGATCAAATAAAGCATTCGTATTCATTTATTTACGTCTAGCGACACCATTCTGATTCCGAACTAAGATTCAGAAAAATACTGTAGGAAAAAATATATTTATAGTTTGTAGCAAGATAGCGTTTTAAAATATATTTATTTTTAAATTTATTGTTTTTTCGGATTTTGCAAATACAAAGAGGCAGTGGCATAGCTAGAGCTGTTGCTGCCCGGGGCGATCCTTCAGTTTGCCGCCCCTCTCAATACACACCAAAAATACTACAAAAAGCCAAAACGACGTACAGTTTAGAAATAAATTAAAACACTATGTTTATTTTTTAAGTAAAACTTTAATTTCAACATTCTAAAATGTTATTTTTCTTGCTTTTCTGTTAGCAAAATCGTCGATGACATTGGCGAAGTCTATTTCATAGTAATGTAGGTAATTCTTAATCAGTTTTATTTAGAAAAACTCCTCTCACAACTAGCAACACTTACAGCAATTGGGAGGAAAATTCGCAGTAGTATTACAATATTTGGGAATGAGTTCTACAGACTGTATGTTAGAATTAACTGCAAAAGTTCAAAAAGGTTCAATGTGCCGCCAGGGGCGAACTGCACCCTCCGCACCCCCAAATGTTTCTATATAGCGTTGTTTTCTCAATTTTATATACTTTAGAAAAGTACTCGGAATGGAGTCGTCTTCGTCCATCCAGGGTAATTCGAGACTCTTCATTTACTTATTTGAATAAAGCAAAGAACAGAATATAAGATGAAGAATCTACATTAAAATATTAAAATCTTGCGTTGTTGCTATTTTTATATTAGACAGAACTCGTACAATATTGCATTATTTGCTTTAACATTTTCTTAAAAAATTATAAAGTTCAGTTAATTAACTACGTCTCAGATATGATGGCTACTGGAGGGCGGACGAATGGTTCGGCTGCACTTACGAGCCAAGTTCCATGCTGTGACTCTCGATACAACCCCGTGTCGCATCATCTGTTTGCACTCGGATTTCGAAGTACGATAAAATGATGATAATGCGATATACATAACAATTTCTTAATTCACAGTTGAATATCGCGAACTACTGTGAAGTTTTTATAAGTCTTATCAACTAACTGGCATTCTTAAGTCACCAAGCTGTTCTTGGAATAGCAATTAGAATTTTGCGCCATCTAAAAGCAACAGCCAGTGAACGGGTGCAATAGCAGAGAATACACGTGCTCCATTTATACTTTGTATCTACAAGGAGGAGGAGAGAGGGCTGTTTCCATTTCCACACTGCTAACGGTATCCTTATTCATCCGGTGTACTGCGAACAAAAACCAATTATTATATGATTGTGTTTCTTTATTTTTTTTTCTAATATAAGGGTCTTAGAATAAGTACGTAAAAAATAATTTTTCTACGTTACGACTTAAACATACAGCGTCTACGCATCTCGTCAGTGATAGATTAGACCAAAGATACCATAAAAAGCAACGCTCTCCTTATTCTTAATAGAACTTCTCAAATATGATACGAAACGGTCAACAAATAAGATGATAGGAAGAAAGAATCAGAATAAAGAAGAACTGCCTGAAGCGCTGTGCTTCAGATAACTTTTTTGTTGTTGTTTTGTTTTCGGATCCAAATGCAACGGAAAGAAATCGGACGCGTGACGACCTGCGATGCATAGAAACAAACCTTCTGCAAATAAGCAACAGCTCTGAAAGTATTCCTAATAAATCATCGAATTATTCTTGTAGAAATAAGATTAAAAATACAGAAAATGTTATTTATTTTAATAGCTCCGAAGTGGAGGGGAGGGGAGGGGCTGGTGTTTGGTGGAATTTACTGAAGGTTAATGATCGATTGATTGCAGAGTAATGTAAAACGATAAAAATATTATTTTTGGTGGAGGGAAAAAGGGAATTTTGCAAGTAGCAGAAAAATATTATGCTTCCTTCCCTTAAAAAAGGGGAGGAAATATAATTTTTCTCCTTCCCTTGAAGGAGGAAAAAAACCAGAGGTTTTTTCCGTGAGAGGGAAACCTTGCCACTTCGAGCATTCGTATTCAGTTTATAATTTTTGAAAATATTGTTACAGGAATAGCTTTGAGGTTTCGCACTCTTGAAGTCGAATGAAGTGTTTGCGAATGTGTGTTTAAGCAAATTCGGCCAAGCTGAGGCAAATTAGTCAGACAGTTCTTTTGAACAACGTTCTCATGGAGTTATAAACAGGCGACAAGAAATACACAAAATTGTGACAACATATCAAATTCGGCATAAGTTAAATTCCGTTGACAGCAGTAACTTGTTCGGACTGGTGAGTTCTTTGGGCTAATAAATCTGTGATGCAATTTGATATCAAAATCGGGAATATCTGCACAGAACTGTTATTCTTGTTGAATTTCTCTGTGGTCTACTCTCCTTTTTTTTTTAATTACGTGATGCCTTTCCAATGTTGACAGGAGTAAAACGATTTATCTTACCACTTGAAGTGGCCAGCAACCACTTCAACTGCATCTTCAGTTAAGTTTTGATTTCTTTGGTTCAGAAATTTGATTTATCTGCGATGTTTTTCACCGTTCTACTCTTACAGCTGTTTAGTCTCTCAAAAACAGAGTATCGAATAAACGTTAAAGCAGTTACTTTGCGTGACTAAGCAGTTACACAGATGACTGGCAAATTCCTACAAGTTACACATTGAAAATAAATTAAAAGAAACAAAAAAAAATAAAAATAAATAAATAAAACAAGCACATTTTCAAATATTGGTCACACAGTAGTTGATATAAAGGCACAAACATTTATGCTTTATATCAACTACTGTGTCCTTTACTAATGTAGGCAGTTTTATATTTTCAGACAGGACTAAATTAATCGGAATCAGGCAGAGTTAAGTTGCTTGAATTATGGCTGGACGAATCACGATCCTGAGATATTGCAGAAGCCTTTGGATCGTAGAACGGAGCCGACAAAGAATGGAATGAAGAAGCCTCAAAGAAAATCATCGCAAAAGATTATCTGACCGAAGACCAATTGTAACTGATTGAGGCAGTCTGGTAAAATATCTTGTGAAATAAGGAGTAGCACGTATTCTTCTTTTTTTTTTGGAGACTGGCGTTCTTTTCTAAAGTGCATCATATCAATGTGAAGTCAGAGGGAAGAATGTGGAGTCCTGCGGGTGTAGATCTTTTCCGGATAGTTTGGAGGGGGAGTGAATGATCATAAATGTCGTAAGCAATAAGCAAGACCTTGTTACCATCTTGGACATTTAGGAATAAAATAATGCTTTGTATCCACAAATAACTCACCATTTACATTTTATGACTTTCATGTAAAAGCCTCTGCAGCTCTGTCAGTTTTGAATTCCTACGTTGAATGCGGTCTGCTACTCTAAGAAGACTACAAGGATTCTCCGCAAGCACTTTTCACTAAAAATCAGAGAATAGGTCGGTCTTCATACAAAAGTGACAAGGGACTGTTTTCCCTACTGGAAAACAGGCGACTTAGTCAGAAGAACACGTTCAATTGATAGCCATAAAACACTACGCAGATAGGATTAACCGTCCTATCAGAACATTAATTGGTTTTAAAAGGGGGTAAGTTACTTGGCCATGACAGAATATTGAGCGGAACGTGCAAGGGAAAATGAATTCTTTTGTGGTAGATGATTTTAATCACGTATTATATTCCAACTATATCCATTGAAGGTTAGAGTAAACAAAGGCTCTTAGCTTATCTAACGGTCTCCCCCACAGTATTAGTCACTGTAAGTTTTTAACCTTTAGTGGTTTAAGTTGCGATTAAAAGTTAAATGCTCATTCAACGCCAATAATATAATTATAGAAATTTGTTTCCTTCATCACATCGTTGATCATGGTAGTCACCTTTTCTAGCAGCATGCAGTTCTGCGGATGTCGCATTCTTGTGTGCTTAGAATTATGAAGAGCACGACCTCATGAAGAGGGGGAGTCGATTTCTGATTACACCAAAGAAGATACTCCACCTTACAATGTTCGAATCAGAAAAACAAAGTTCTGCGGTTATGCAATTTTTGTAAGCGGTATTTGGCTCGGCAATAATAATAAAACTCACCACGGAGTACAACAGAAAGAAGTCATCAAAACGTGTGAGCTTTCCAGTCACGCCTCAGCCATTTGTCACACTTTGTTCGCTACCTGACCTGGAACCATAAAAGACAAACGACCTATTCTCTGGAAAGTGGACGTGAAAATATGAGTCAATGTGAGGACCCGCGTTTTCGACTACACAAACTACACATTTTCTTAAAATAAAAGTTGCTGCTAAAGAAAGGAAATCTTCGAGAAATATAATTTTATTCTGCGTACATCATGAGCAGCACCAGAGGACCCTGAAGGCAATAAAGATGCGCGCCATGTGCAGAAGATAGTGAATAGAAATGGCACTCAAAGCGGGAGAAACAAGAAACTCGGAATTTGAACTGCAGCGCCTTTTTTATTTTCATTAATGTGTTTCGATTACTTCTCAATCTAAACCTGCTGGTAAACAACCATCGAATCTTGTTTGATTACAATTCTGATCTGCTGAAAACAATGAAAAAAAGATGTTCTGATTTGCAATGTCTCGATGCTTCAATAATAAGGCTGATGTGTGCCAATGTGGGAAAGATCCGTGAAGGAAGAATTCTATGTTTTTTTTTTTTTTCTTTAGCTGAAGCGATGAAAGTGCCAGAGATCTCCTAGTCACAGTTGCAAGATTTAACAAAAGACACAGAAACATTAATATAACACGAGTATACCTGTGTAAGTTAAGGTTCTTTGTTTAGATTACACCAAGACAACTAAGGTATCACTGATGGGATTTCAGCGGGCTCCGATGAAAAGAATTTCTTAAGGCACGCGATTCCTGTTGCAGCCACAGTGAGGTCACCACTGCATTTCCCGTAAATTGTCTGCAAATGCAAAACTGCGTTTGCAATTAATTTCAGAATATCATTCTAATTGGCTTTACAATGAAAACAATAGGTAAAAGAACTCTGTGTTGAGCTTTTGTCAAGAAACTCGAGTACAAAGACTTCTCCACTGTTGTATAGTGACAGGCCAGAGAGGAGGAGATCATAATTTGCGCTGGTGATAAAAGCAATATCTAATTGGATAAAAGTACCTTTCTAATGCAAATGTACCTGGTAATTTCTTATGGTAATTCACTTCTGATACATATTATACTTCTAGTGTGCCCAATGTTGCTATTGTCTTGTTATTCTTGATGATTTCAACAGCCTTGATTTGAAGCATATCCACTGGTTCGATGTTTTTACTCTCAGAAATGTTGTGTGTGTTTCATGTGCTTATGCAATTTTGCATACACACAATCCGGTCAAAATACTGTAATCATCCCCGTTATTTTACGCTCTGCGATTCCACACCAGCTGGCGCTCATAACATGATGAAAACCAGTATACGTGATATTACAGGGGGTGTAATGTGCTGTTCTTTTGAAATTGCTGATTGACATGAGCAAGGGACGTGTGATCTTCGAAAAAGGCGTGATTATAATTGATTGAACGACGGTAGAATCCTGGAAGCTGCCAATATTTTAGGCTGTTCTCGGAGTGCAGTATTTATTAAATGTGTTCCAAGAATGGAAAGATGGTGTACACTAGAGCATTCCCCGGAGTACCGATGAGCGCTTCATGCCTCAAGGACGCTCGTAGTGAAACAAGGTTGATCTGCTTCGTGCAAGCCCATAAACGAAAAACTGCGGAATGGTTGGCGATTGAATTTAACCCGGGAACGATTGGTGGTATTTCCTGGATGACAATCGAACATACTCTTTCCTTGTGGGTATTCGAAGCTAAGGCCGCGGAATCGACCGTATTTGAATCCCTTAGAATATCTCTGGGATTATGCAGACCTCCACAGAGAATACTTACGGTTCGATTGTTAGCAATCGTGACGATGTGGCACATCGCCTTCTGCAACATTCCTTTAAATATATCATAAAGTTCATGCCACGCCGCGTAGTGATAAATTTGGCATCTGGCAGAAGCGGGGCATGCTACGAACTATTAGGACGACAGGCGTAATATTTTGACTGGATTGCGTTTACTGCACCACAGTTGCATATCTAATCAATGTTGGGATCCATCTGGTTTTTTAAAATACATGACCACGCGTAACAGTCGAACGGTTCCAGGTCATGATGCGACTACACACACACACACACACACGTAGGTTTTTGGATTGTGTATCACATTCCTGGAAATCGAAATGCCGACGTTAGAAAGACGAGATGACAAATTTTGTCAGCAACTGGGAGAAATCATTGCATTCGCCCCGTCAAACGGTCACCCATCCCCGTGCTGAAATGGCATCATCTTCAGAAAGGGTGGAGCTCTTTCGAGAAGATGCGTGCAGTGGTCATCCATCAACGACACGCTCCTAAGTAACGATTCACGAGGTTCGCCTCATTAAACTCAAACCATCCTTGACACTGCGTAGGATAAGCAGACATCTATTGGAAATGAGAGTAGGGGACAGCGAGGTAACACAGCATCGTCGTTCTGCCATACACGCTTCGAGATTGTACCTGTTTGTTCACTTAAAGAATGCGTTCGTTGAGTCGTGTGCACAGAAGAGATTGTAGTCGCGATTCTCCATTTCATCGAAATGTGTATTCCAAGCCTTTTTGTTTTTTTTTTTAATGTGATTGTTTACTTATCAGAGGCATGAAGTGATCAACTTAACTTCGGTTAAAAACACATGCAAAACATTTTTCGGATCCTTAATGAGATTCCAAACGAGATCTTGGAAGACAAGCACAAGTGTTCTAATTATGAATACAATCGAAGAATTGCATTGCATTAGCTGTCACTTGGTGTACATTCGCTTTGCGTTTATGCTGAGACATGTAGTTTATCATCAGCGTGCAACATGAGAGGGAAATGGAAGAGGCGGTGCAATTTCTTTAACACTTTGTATAGCGCTATAGAACGCGAAATTCACTTCCTGGGAATCCCAATTTCGATCGAGTTTAGCCATGAGAATCTGATTATCAGATTGTGCCGTGTATTGTTTTGTAGTAGCACAGCCTCATTAGATTTAATTAATGTGGCGTTAATTCGAAGATGAGCGTTTAGTCCAATATATTATAGTGATAGCAATCGACTGCACTGAAAATATTTTCATGTGAATCTGTGTAGTTAATCGCTTACTTTTGTTTCGGCTTTTAGGAAGCGAGAGAGAGAGAGAGAGAGAGAGAGAGAGAGAGAGAGAGAGAGAGAGAGAGAGAGAGAATGTTCTCGCTTATATCTAACAGTATGAGAAATCTCTTCCCCCTCCCTTCTTCGTGGATGGAATCCAGAGATTTTATTTTATTTCGTTTAATGGCTGTTTGAAATGTCAAAATAATTGTCATCAGCTTGTGTGTGCGTGTGTTGCTTGCCACTACACCCGGTTGAGACGAATTACGTAATTAGCGTAGAACGAAGAGTGATATTTTCTTCTCGGAGAATTCTTATTATTACTTTGTCTTTCATGTAAAGAGAAGTTTCAGGGTTAGAAAATGTAATGGAGCGTGAACGAACTGCATCACGTGCATGAAATGCTCCGAAATACTGGGATGTCCTCGAAACAGGAATTGTGATCGGCGCATGACGACTTCTTTCGCGAGGGTGATAATGCGCCAACGGGCTAAGAAAGTGAGTGATTTCGCACACCCGCCATATTAAGAAACTTCAACGGTCACCTGATTGAAATCCGATAGGAAATGGATGAACAAATACCAGCTGAGATATACAGAAGGCATTCAGATCCAATAAAATATCAATCTGATTGAACGTTTTATGTCCATCTGCCGATCTGCTTTGTTACTACACCTGAGAGAAACTCGTTTTCTGAAAACGAAAGGCGGACCTGATCAAAATTAATATTTCTTTCACTTCCTATTCAGGTGCAATAAAATTTCAACCGCTGTACTGGGATTGTATTGTTTGGTCGTTTTCATTATTATTATTATTTTTAATTTTTTTGCTTTGAAAAGCGCAGTTATATGCCCAATTTATTTTCAAACAAAACTATAACTGTATTATGAATAATGCACAATTTTTTTCTACTATTACATCCTATATCGTGAAAGGTTTCAATATACATATCAGATCCAATAAAATATCAATCTTATATCTACTATTGAATAATCAAGTATTTAAATGCAATTTAGTTGCAAATATCAACCAAATATATAAATTCAACAACACGCACTTTTTTTTCTCCTCTAAGAAGTAAATATAAACTTCTATATATATATATATATTGTTACTTTTATCTTAATTGTAGATGGTTATTGCAATTAGCATCACATTCTTATTTCTGGAAACTTTCAATAGATGGCGCCAGTATGTTGTTCTTGATATTTTAGTTTATGAAAATATTTCCGATAATTACTGATCCCGAGTCTTCACGAAACAAATTATAATACAAGAAAATTACACGTGTAGAAGAAATTGCCTGAGAAGAATATAAATGATTTTTTTTGCTACAAATTAAAGAAAAAGATGTTATTGAATAGCTTTATCCAGAACGCAGTGCTGTTTGGTGAGTGTTTCGAATTTCTCTGCATTCGTCTTAGTGATAAAAAGTGATTGGAAATTTTGTGAGGCCGAATTTCATTCGAAAAGCGACTGAAATGTACATTTGCAATAAGGGAAGGGAAATGTTTTACTAGGGATTTGAACTGATGAAAGAAAAATAAAGAAACAGACAAAGAGACATATTGCGCATGTCAGGATAGTAACAGAGGCTCAGGTTGTTATTTAATGTTGTTTCATTTAATTATCGTTACTTTGGGTTCATTTAGACTTGTTTGCCCTCATCTTATTAGGACCTGCTTCAGCATTGATTAGATGAACACAGGTAGCGATATCTTATTGCGCTCAGCGCAGCCTGGATGTCGTCATTCTGAGGATTATTTTTAAATCAGATACTGTGGCAATATTATTGTTTATTAAGCTTGTGTCAATTATCTACCTATTGATAAGTGGTCACGATGTAATGCGTTTATCAAAACTTTCTATAGAGAAGATGAAAGTGGTTGAAAACCTCGCCTTCAAACGATGCTTTGGAGGTTTTAAATTTTCCCCAAGACACTTCGATGGTTTGAGAAAAAGGTATGGCGAGATAAAGTCCTGGTATCATGTTGATGTTCGGTTGAGTCGTTTCTCGCCAATCTTCTCCAGGAAATTCAGGCAAAATTCTGGCATCACCCGAGATATAATTAATGCGAATGGTTCTTGTCTGATGTCGGACACCGCAGGAACACCATTCACATCAGCCTCGGGTGATGTCAGAATTTGGCTTGAATTTCCTGAAAAAGATTGGTGACTTATATAAGGGTAGTGTATGCTGAATCCTTAGCAGAGATTGATTACCTCTTAAAAAAATGTTTAGTATTGCACACATTCATTTATATGCTTGATTTGGAGAGCAGCTTACAGATTCCCTAACTGTAAGTTCGCAGATAGTGCTGATGCATTTTATAGGTTTACATGTTTTTGTGTGGGCATAAAAAATTCAGTTATATTAGATGATAAGTAAACTATACAACAAGGAATAACACGCTACGATTTAAGATATTCTTCGCCTGCGTAGAGTTTTCCCGTAATAACCCAATCAGGTCTAAATTATTCTTTGGAAAATCAATAAATATCACAAATATTGATATCTGACATTTTGCTAAAATTTTGTTAAAAATGGTGTGTATGTGTGTGTGTGTGTGTGAGATAGAGAGACACATACAGATTGTAATATAAATCCCCGCCATCTACTGAAGCAACTTTTATTAGATGGGTGTCAGAAAAAATTCATGTACTCAAATTTTGTGTAAGGTTCGAATTGCTTGATATTTTACAAAAATATCGTTTCTAAAATGGCTTCGACTGTGACTCTTCCTTCATTCATTTTGACTTTTTATGCTTGCAGTACCAAATTACAAATACATCTGTCAGTGGTTTCGACTTTATGCTAGACAGGCATTTTGTAGTCTGAAGCAGTCACTCAAGTGGTGTCCCCCTTTTGATTTTTATTTAACTAAAAAAAAAAAAATGAAATAAAATAAATAAATAAATAAATAATAATAAAGATTTATTGGTGTTAATTAGAGAGTGCCATCGAAGTCAAAAGACTCTAAGTTAAAAAGAAATTTCTTCAGCAAATTTTATACAATATTTAAAATACGAATGAAATTTTCATGAAAAATTAATTTTTTTTCAGGAAATCCAAATTCTTATAGAGACTGTGTTTAAAACTCTTTCGAAGGAAAAATAAAGAAATGACTACATAGTTGAAAAAGATCGAGTATGGGAAGTTATAATATCGCTTAGATATTATAACTACAAGGAACTGCAAATAAAGATCTTCCAAAGCAAGACAAAAGGATATTAACTATATTTCAGAAAATAATCCGTGGAAAAAATAAAAAATAAAATAATAATAATAACGCAGCTGAGTGCGTCATACAACAAATTTCCTAAACATTTAAGCAAGAAACCAGCGATGCCTTTACAGAGACGTCTTCTTGCCTGACAGAAACTACAAGGGAGTGTCGCCCAAGGATTCTAACGCGAAACAGCAAGTTCCGTTTTATCTTCCTTTATGGGAAGTGATATGTGCTTCGAAAACGACTTTTCCCAGCATGCTTATCTCCTGTCAACAGCCTGACATTGCGAAGGTCTCACCAGAGTCTTTCACGATGGCCTGCTGGGAAAAAGAAAGCAGACGGAGAAAAATATGCAAGCGAGCTGGTGATATTAGTACAGATCAGATACACTGGAATATTTCTATAAACAGACTGATCTTAATATCCGTGGCTGACAATTGGCACACGTACACGCATGAACTCAGCTACGAGAAATGAATGGTCGTCAACATTTAACAGCAACGCTGTAACTCTGTTTAGATAATGACAGCTGGGAATGTCTGTGAGAATATGTTTTGATGTGTATTGGGAAGTTGAGAAGATAATTCTGCTCGAAACTCGTATTAAAATACTAGTGTGCATATTATGTTATGCTTTTATTTACATTGTATCCTTAGTAATGTGATCAGTTTGTATATTCGTCTACCCATTAGCAAAATAAAAGCAGTTGACTTCATAGATGTCAAAATTTTTCTAAAAATTAAAATATAATTTCTTGTTAAATTTAATATACTGTTTAAATTCACTGGAAAGTCTTGGAAAAATCGAAGAACTTCTGAAATACATGAAAACATAAAAGTAAACCATTTTGTTCAATGTATATACGGAATATGGATTCAGTTATCGGAAGGGTTTTTGATTTTAGGAAGGATGGAGAGTTAATTGACCGTGTGATGCTGTGATTAATACCTTTGGAGGGTAATGGATGGCAATGCTGTAGCCAATGAAGCTCTAACTGAGGCTCGGCTATTGCTGTTACCCTCCTGCCATGATCAGAGCTTTAATAGCTCAATAACACCTTATCCCTACACTGTCCTCTACAGATAACGGGGAAGATGAAAAGCATTCTTGCTTCGCCCCTTTAAACCAATCCTTATAAGGACTATAAGGTTTTTGATTTTAGAGAGTGATGTTTGTTATTATTATGCTAACAAGAAAGACACTTAACTGGCAAAATTATGCTTATCGCAAACATGGGGATAAGAAGAATATAGTTTCTTATCATGCGTGATATACTCTCGAATGTAATGAAAGATCATGTACAAAGCTGTACGCGAGTATAAGAGCGCTATTGTAGAGTTGAGCAATACAAAGTAAAATTCTGAATGCATAAGGATCAGACGTCTACATGCTGAAACGTTATGCTTAAAGAAAAACTCGTGGTCAGAACTGCTCCTCCTCTGTGTTCGCGAAACACAGAGGAGGAGCAGCAAGGTTGGAGGTGGAGGAAGGAGTCTCTAAATAGTGCAAATATATCTACGATGTTTATTATTATTGAAATCGTCATTGACATTACATCGCGGGAAGTGTTTAAAGTTTGGAGATTCATTAATTGAAAAGTTAGCATTTCAGAAATGTTACCAGAATGGATTTATGGAGGTTTGCTAGGATGCTCTTCTTAGTAAGAATGCGACATGTTTAAGTCGTGATAATACGAAACGAATTCAGGACCTAACATGGATCTCTCTGTGTGCACCTGCAAGGACCAAGTGGCGAAATATTTCTTACTAAAACATTCTCCTTCTGTCAAGATTATCTTCCTGAATCCGCTGTCGTGGTTTCTGTCTTTAAGAAAAGAATCTGTCGAATCCTGCTAAAAATGTGCTGACTTTAAACCAAACCCATTAATCAAGTCCACCGACTACCTTGCTGGTCTGCAGTAGCCATTACCTCCTTACCCCCTATGGGCTCGTATATTAGGCTCAACTATCCGGAGGTCACAAAGGCTGGCACGCATGATCCTTATGTGTTACGGTCTATTTAGAACACTTGATGCCTTCCACGCCCGTTCAAAACGGGTCGGTGGTCGATGACACTTATTTGCACGTGCGCCTTCGCCTTTCCCCTTGTTTCGGGGACACCGGTTTCGCGAAAGCCATGTGCTGGACTAATCAGGTATCTTACCCTCCTTCCTAGAAGTCTTTAGCAAACAACGCGCACGTGAGAACTCTATTGTACCTCGCACTAACCCACCCAAGTGGTGTCACTGATGTTTCCTCTCCCCCACCCCATCGCCAACGCAACCAACGTAGTTTTGCTGTTTGTCTCCATTCCAGGCATGTTTACAAGTTTGAACAGTCGACTGTGAGCAGCTGCTCCCACAGGGAGATGCAGTTCACCGCGATACAAGCCACTTGTGTTTTGGCGCGTGATCTCCAGTCCTAAGGACTAAAACGCATTATTGAAGAGTACATCTTCACCACGAATTTGCCCTAAACTAACTGATGTATTCTAAACTGGAACAAGTACTATTAACAATTTGGAATACATTTTAAAAAAATTGGCTTTATATATGGATACAGGCCGTAGCTGATGTCTTCGAACAATCCAGTATAAATTTTGAACTATTTATAGACGGTTGCATATGTGAGTGTGTTCTGACGTTGTTTATAACGTCTGAATATTTAGTGAGAGACCGAAATGTTTACGCTTAATTAAAAGATAGCCTTGTTTGTAATATAAAGTGAAGTCAGTTGGGTTGGATTGGGTCAGGATTATGACTTAAGCCTATGAGGCCAGTGTCTGTTTCTTTCGGATAGTTAGCGGATGAAAATCCAAGTTGCCAGAAGGAAAAATTCTATAACCCGCTCGTGACAAGCTAACTCACCTTTACTGAAAAATAAATAATTGAAAAAAATGGCTTAAAAGATTTCAACTTGACAGGTTATTTTTAGTTTTTTTACCACTTTTGACTCTTTAAAAGTATTAAAAGATAATCCATTAACCAAAACAGCTAAGAAAGTAACTCATACCAAAGGCTTGTCTTTTCGTAAATTTTTGTTGTTTATTTAAGAAAAGTTTGTGGTTTGAAAAGCTAACGTGGCTTGAATTACTTGATATTAAATAATAACAAAGAAAGCCGATTAGTATAAGACAATATAAGTAATAGCGTTTAATATTCCCAGGGTTTGTGTGCTGCTTGCACAGTCTATTTCTTACAATAACACCTCCTATTTTACTGAGTCAATAATCTAATCAGAATTACTGCAGCGCGTTCGTGGTGTGTTTTCTAAAAATAGAATGAATAAATCTACCCTCAGGAAAAAACCCTGAATTAAAGATACTTCGAAGACAGTTTCTCCCTGATTTAACCAAACTTAGAAGTCAACCGCATTCTTCTTCGCGTTCTTTTCCAACCCCCCCCCCCCTCGCTCCCCTAGTGCGTTAAATATGCCCAAAGAAAACATCCATGATGGACTAGGCGTTGACATATTAGGAGAAGCCCGAAGTCTGTGATGTTTTTAAGGTCATGTCCTCGGTAATGTTAAAGCCGTTTCGCCAAATAAAAGGGTTCATCTTACAAGGATGGAGACAACAACAAGGGAAAGGCTGATTTCTGTTCCCCCCTTTTGTTTTTTAATTTCCTGAACTTAAAGTGTTTCAATCACATCCCTGAAATGATTATTCATATGATGAAAGAGAACAAGAATGAGGAGGGTGTACATAGCACGAAATCCTTCACCCTCCCTCCCCAAAAGAATGGACTAGCAGCTTAAGATAAATCTTCACCCTAAAATAATTTTAGGGTGAAGATTTATTATTACTTTAATTATCGCGCTGATTCTTTTACTGTTTTCTTGGGAAGGACATCATAAGTCCTAATTAATTATGGTGTTCTGAATTTTTGCAAATCATTTTTATTATTCCCCCCCCCCCCACTATATTTGGTATAAAATGAAAATTCTTCCAAGAGTGACAGAACAGAACTGTTTGCAAAAATAAGAAATATTACAAAACGTAAATTAGTAATCGGCTTCATAACGCAATTACAACTCCCCTTGATGGGAACCACCTGGGTTTGAATACCGCCTTGGAAAGAAAGCAAAATAGCCTTTAAGATTCTTTTCTTTCGCTGGATGAAAACCAGAAGCTCTGGTTTTTCATTATAATCCAGGAAAAGGACATACGCAGTTAACAGACATCACATACCGACTTCACAACTTCGGTGGTCTAAATCATGCTTCCGAAACAACCTGACTCAGGCCCCATTTCAACAGTTCACATTGAACATCTTTGATTTAAGAACTCTTCAAGTCCTTACATTGCCAACCATGTTTAGTACCAACCGTCAGTGTTGTATTTTGTTCTCCTGTTGTATCGGCAAGTGACTTTGAATTCAGTTCAAATTTGACTATTCCTAAAATAAAGAAAAATGTACCAATCTTTGTCATTTAGTTATTGTCGTTGACTCTTATTTCATGCGGATTAGCTATTAATGGAATTAAACCAACTTTTCATCCCTTAATTTCATTCTTCAAAATTTGTATATTTTAATGGACCTGTAGATGGATGGTAAGAACTGCAGCTGAAAAGTCTCTTCTTTATACGCAACTTCAGTCTGTTCAGGGAAATAAAATAGCATTCATCCGACAATTTTGCTGCGTTTTTAATTAATAATAAAAACGAAAGA
Organism: Typopeltis vanoorti; assembly: GCF_054136105.1. Taxonomy (NCBI): domain Eukaryota; kingdom Metazoa; phylum Arthropoda; class Arachnida; order Uropygi; family Thelyphonidae; genus Typopeltis; species Typopeltis vanoorti. The sequence goes on along the minus strand of NC_143552.1, from coordinate 19,034,665 downwards.
AACTGCTGTTCTGTAAATGGGCAGCTAATTTTACAGCGTGACATTCCTTTTTTTATCGGCAAAATTAAAAAGGAAAAAGGAGAACCAAACTTAGGCTCGGCTGGCGGGACTGATTACAGTCCAATAACACTGCATCCAATATGGAATGTTACATTTGAAAGTCATTCTAAGCTTCTAGCGTGACGGTAATCCCGATTGAATCTGTCATTTCATATTATTTGCTATCACAACTGGAGTGTCTTATTTTCCATAATTTTTCTTAAACTCTTAATGAGAAAAAAAAGGACTCGCCTTCGTAATCAATTTCCCAATATCCACATTGAGTTTATACAGCATTATTCAATCAAGCCTTGCTATAATAGCGCGCGCGCACGCGCACGCGCGCGCACACACACACACACACACACACACACACACACACACACACACACACACACACACACACACACACACACACACACACACACACACACACACACACAAATTCCCGTCTGTGAACAATGCTAAAAATGATTTTGTATTCATACAACAAAGCTGCTCAGTGTACTCGCCGAAATGTCTTTCCTTTGTTGGTTTTCAATATTGCTTGGATTATCTCGATTCAAGTAATATTCAAACTGAATTGAACAAAGCACTAAAATGTACTCGAGTTAAATGATTGTCAAAAGCACTACAGATTTTTGTCTGTTCTCTAATTGTAAATGAACTCAATCCAGTTCTTCCATAAAGTGGATTTCTTTTGGAATCGATTTTTGTTTAAAAATATAATTTCAAAAAAATCATATATCGTGTGTGTGTGTGTGTGTGTGTGTGTGTGTGTGTGTGTGTGTGTGTGTGTGTGTGTGTGTGTGTGTGTGTAATCTGCAAGCTTTAATAAGTCAAGTCTCCAAGTGCGGACCAACACATAATGCTAAATCGATAAATGCAAGCAACAAAAGAATAGTTGAAAGAAAATGATGGGATCTTTTCATCCTGAGCATCTTTCGAGAAATTACAAACACATTTTAATCATTGCTGCCATTTATTTTTGTGTTAACTGTAGTGGCCGTGATGTGTTTCTGATATTTGGATTTATTACTCGTTAAGAGGCTTTTGGTATGTGAAATTTGGCCATGCATGCTACGCACATCCATGAGATGGTGTTATCAAGGAAGAGACAAAACAGATCCAAATTCTTGATAGTTTTTTTTTTTTTTTGGTGCAAAAACGATCCAGTTAATTGGTTAGTTTTGTTCTTATTGGAGCAAAACTAAGCTTGGTTTAAACAGTTCGACGAGCTGTCTCAATCTTACTGGTGCATGGCTGCTTTCTTTAACAAATTCCACGCGAGTTATGCCATCTTTATAGTGTATCCTAAACTGAAACAGAAAGTGGTCAATCTGAAAGCAAAACACCAACGTCCTTAATCCATGATGCCTGTACAGTCTTGACGTTAAGAGAAAACAAGCAGTTAATCTCTTAGAGCAAATAAGCGATATACGAGATTAAAAAAAGGAATATTGTCATGGAATGAAAAATGTTACAAAGGTATACCTTATAGAGATCTATCATATGAAATGCGATATCACGCATACGTCCAATGTCAGATGAGGAACGTCTGCCGAATTACAATGATTGTCTTGCTAGTGTCTCACACATTATTTCGATGTCAAATTATATTCTTTAAGGTTAAGAAGGTTTTTCGTCACTAATAGTCGTGCCTTGTTTAAATTCTAGAGTCCCTCGTGTTACACGAAATTAAGAGCTGCCTTTTGTGCGAACACAAAGGATTAAATATTATAGGCTGGAAAATGTGGAAGAAATTGGAAGCCATTTAACTTCTGAAGAGATCGAATAGTTTGAAACAGCGTTGTGAGGTCAGCGAAATCTTAAATCGAAAAAGTAACTAATGGTGACAATACGCACTCTTCGAAGACCGTGTCTTTTAAGTAGCTCAATTAGTTTTTCAATAAAATTTCTTCATCCGAGTATGTACTGCAGAGATTGTCATGGATTACGCACTGAGCATTCAGTGTCGCTGACAAATTTTACGTTTCGTGATTTGCATACCTCAGATCAAATCCGGACATGGTTGAAGTAGTCAAAGACCATCTCATATGTTAAATCACATTTCACTTGTTTGCAACAAAATTGTTAAGTATAACTCTTCCTTATATTGCCTTTTGCGTCGATAGTAATAGAGCCAACGCGATCTTTTGCATGTAACCATTACGGAGCACCTACTCTTGTTCTGACAGAAAATTAAACGAAAAATGTGGCCTATCGAAGATGTAAATTTTAAAACTATACGGCATAAAATGTGGAATTGGTGTTCGTCCCTTTCACTCATTTCTTTTATCTCAAATAGATACTGGATTCCCTTTAAATAATAATATTCACAGTCGAATTTATTACGCCCAGAATCGCTACAGACTTTTGAGATCGGCGTCTAAAGCCAATCAGCCAATCTTGCATTTATAAAGTGCTTTAAGCGAACACTTCGTATCGAAGTTCACATATGGTTCGAACCCCTCCAGTTATCGTGGCTATAAATCATTAGTAGAGATTTCTCCTCAATTTGTCGCAGGCGTGGAGTTAAGCGTATCGGCTCTAGTATTTAAAGCCCCCCCCCCCCCTCTCTCTCTACCCTGCTATCTCTCGCAAACAAGGCGGTAACCCATTCTAGTGGTGAGAGAGCAGCGAAGATTATACTGTTATCTCGCAATTGCAACGGAAGTGGTGAAAAGCATACTTCCGCCACACACACACACACACACACACAAACGTTATTGCTTTGTCAGTAGCTTCAGTTTCCAACAAGTTGATTTATTGTATCTAAGTTGTAGTTTTAGTTAAGAAAAAACTAAGGGGGCGCTCACAAACAAAATATTAGAAAGTGGCGTGCATCTATTTTACTCATTGATAACTTAATTCAATTCAGTTTTATTTATCACTCCCAGACACAAGCGGTTTGTGAATCCTGCAATAGTTTGGCACCGAATGTTGTGTGTGTGTGTGTGTGTGTGTGAGAGAGAGAGAGAGAGAGAGAGAGAGAGAGAGAGAGAGAGAGAGAGAGAGAGAGAGAGAGAGAGAGAGAGAGGAGCCTGTTTCCCCTTTCAGTCGAAATTTGTTAAAAATTGGGAAAAAAATGGACACTGATGGTTTAGACTTTGAGCAATTCAAAAATATTATCGTAATAAATAGTCGAATTGTTAACAGACATAGTCGAACGTGGAGATTGGGGTAATGATCATCGCCCAAATTAGTCAAGAGCTTTCGGATATATTTGAAACTCTCAATATTCAGAATATAACTTTATCTTGTGCAGTACTGATCATCCTCCAGTGATATTCTGTTTGTCCGTTTTGTTAAAACATTTTTCGTTTAGAAGATACTTCACAATTTTATTGCAATGAAATAGATTTCAGAACTGATCACATTAGACCTGCAATTCTCAGTCCGCGATATGCGTACTCACACCCTTGATGACGCATGTGAGTCCCAGACAATTAACACCTCTTCAAAACACATCCCTATTACGAATCCGTCCACGTAAACACCGCTAAAAACCGAGGTGGCATTTTCAGATTTTAGACGATTCGTGGTAATGAAAAGGTCCAGAAACGATTCGCTCTTTTTAATTAATTAAATCAGTTCGTTTCTTCGCATTCAGTTGAGCTGATGAAAACAAGTTGCCGCTACCTTAACAAATGAAAAGCTAAAGATAAAACAGCGAACAGAATAATTATCACGCGCTCTTTTCTGAAAACAGGGTGTTGTTGTAAAGGTTGTTCCAACCTCACACTTAAAGATATCAAATGCCCTCGTTTCTTAAATAGCACGATGCGGGTGGATGGCATTGATGGATGAACTGTTTTTGTTACCCACGGATCACATATCGCACAACTCAGAATATAATTAACTAATTAGAAACTGTAATTAAAATATAAAGAACTATCTCAATTTTAAAACATATCTGCGTTTTAGTTTCCTCATTAGGGCGAAGCCGCTTGCAATTAGTAGCAAATTAAACTGGTGAGAATACCAGACTTTGCTTGCTCGAAACGAGGCGAGCAGCTTGCACCCGCTGCTTCTCCTTCTTCGTTCAGACTCGCTTAGCGAAGACGCGGAAGCCTGATCTCGATGGGCCGTGGAGGCAGCAGACACGGACATTCTTGTTAGTGCTCTTCAACTAGTCGTGGGGGAAGAGGAGGAGGAGGAGGAGGAGAACCTGTGACAGGAAAGATACACGAGGAATGTTGAGCTTCTGGCCAGTAGGTGAACCGCACTTTGTTCACACAGTCCCCAGAGGGCGGCACTGTTCAAGCTATGGAGCACATACAAAGTGGTCGTTTGACACAAACATAAATACTGCAAATGTATGCAGAACGTCGTGTGGTTTAACTGTTCCGAACACACGTATAGGTACGTATCCGGGGGAATAACTTTTAGGAGAGTTTAAATATATACTTCCTTAAGGAGTTATTCGTTCTTAAATGTCCGCTAAGAGAGTTACATCGGTTTAAGTGCTTGGGCTATTGTGGGTGACATTCGCAAAGAGAAATAAAGGAAATAATACATTTTGCTACGCGAATTGTAATACATGCCGATGAATGCCGAAATCTACCGATCAAGGCACGAAGTCATCATCTTGAATATAACTCTCAAAAATGATTCATTTGGACTAATTTCTTTTCTTTTTATTTTAAATGAAAACTCTTTGCAACCGGTATCATCTTTTTACATTAAATTTCGTGACAAGGCGAGATTCGCCCACATCCGAATTCTTATGTCGAAAAACTGCATTACTCAGCTAAATAAAACTTAAAGACTTTTATGATTTTTTGGAATACAGCATACAACTAGCCACCTGCTTTTAATAGCCATAATTCTTAATAAGTTATGCGCAATATATTAAAGAGGAAATAATAGTTTTAAAATATTAATTCCATTCTTTCATCGACTTATTTTGTCTCTGACTAATTAAAAGGTTTCGGAATCAATATCGAAATCATTCTATAAAATGAAAAAAAGTTAGTTGTTATTATAATTCGCATGATACCTATATATTATATAATAATTTTGTAAGAAATGCGGCGTATTCTTTTTATAATTTAATATTTTATCATTTTATTAATGCACCATTTATGATAAATAATGGAAGGAAAATATGGAGAGCATTCTTGCTTCGCCCCTTTAAGCCAGCCCTTTTAAGGACTAAGGATTATTTGTTTTGAAACGGCGTATTCGTTGTATAAACTCACATTATATTATATTAAATATGGAAACTATTTTTACGTGACTAAAATAGGATTTCTGCTCACCTTTCAAATCATCCAGTTTTCTTAAGGATGATAATTCTATAGAAATCGTGTATTTTAGTGTAACAAATGCTCCCCGAGAAAGGCAACACACTTTCATAACAGCATAGCAAGCGTGTGAACCTCTTGAATCAGTTAGCTTTTATTTTGCAATTTCTAAAGTCGTTTCTTTTCAGAGAAGGCCTTATTTTATTTCTCTCTCTCTTTTTTTCCCTAAAGCCCACCTCAGTATTTCAAAATCATTAATCCACAGAACTCATAATTATGTGAACATAATTGAGGAAGAAAATTTTCAGCCTGCACTTGAACTATTTATATCTGTCCAGACGGCAAATTAATAAAGAGTACAAAGCAGTTGTCTGTCTTTCTGATGACAGTGAACCCCTCACATAAATCTCTACGGTGGTCTTTTCCTGAGTTGAGGTAACGGAAGCCGCCTTCATTTAGTTTGGTGGCCTGTCGTGAAAAGTTAAGCGGATCACTTGTTTGGTAGCTTGCCAGGTTTTTAGGGTTCGTCGTAAGAGAAAAGATATTCGCATCACCTGATGCAGAAAATGCGTAAAGGAACAGAAGACAAAAGTAAACAGAGGATCATCTCTTTGTATATTTGACGGCTTTCTTTTTCCGAAGGTTTTGGTTATTGATCTGTTTTCATAGTAGGGAGATCTTGTAGGTGATTATATGCAACGAGGAAAAACTTAATTGTAGTCTTTGTCCACTTGGGGTTGGTTCGAAAGCATCCTTGAAGAGTTTTGTAAGTCACTGTTCGTTACCAGATGAACTGTAATAAAAGAAATAAAAGTATAAAGTTTTGACATTATGTATCACGTTGACTTATTCTTGAAGAGGGAACACGGTTCTCCCATTTGAGTGCATTCGCTTGCGATACCTGTACGCATTCTCATAAGATATCACGAATTGATTAAGCCTGGGAAATTTAATCGTAGATCTAAAGATAGCACAACGGGGGGGTGGGAGTAAGAATTATTTTATTAGCGCTTTTCATTTCACCTTCATCTCTCTCCCTTAATCATACCTCAGTAAGAAGCTGATAATGATTCCTAACAGAATAGGAGAAAGTCATTCCGATTTCTACTCATGACGTCGAAACTTCGGTGTGATGCGTTTAAAATCACAATAGTAAACTTCGCCGCTGCAAACCTTACAATAAATTGAGGATATCTATAACACACACGTTATAAGATTCGTTGTTAGGAATGCATTGCTGCTCTTTCAAGCAGCTTAATTCCCAATAAAAATTGGAAATTATTTCAGCATAGTTTCATTATAAGGCTCTGATAATTATTACTAGGCCATCACTTTGCTTTAAAATTAAATGTCACATGAAGAATATTTCTGTTGTTACAGTTTGCACATATTGTTGTACAAGATAAATCGACCTGGTTGGTTTAGCGGATAGCGTATCAACTCTAGCGAAGAGCTCCGAGTTTCAATCCTACTGTTGGAATCGATATTGATGAATGCCATCAGATGATTTTAATCGCTCGAAGTGAAACCCACGCCCTGCTTATTGGGAAAATGAAGTGACTAGAAAAAGATTCAGGAATTCAAAGAGCATACACGAATTCAGGTTAGTACATCAACACGAGGCAGAGAGTTGTATGGACTTCTAAACTGGTGTTTAGAAACATTGTAACTGGTTTCTAGATCATTGACAGTTTGTTATATGGAACAACGAATCACGCTGTACCCTTTTATAATCTGATGGGTGAGTGAGTATGGCGAATACCTTACGCTGGAGCAGATGAAGTTTAGTGGTGGTGATGATATATTAGTGGATATATTATGCTAATATATGCAATATTCTTCCTAAATTTCGGATGCTTTCAAGATCATACTTCAAGTACTTTTTCAGTATGGCTTAGAAAATTGTGCAAATCCTTAGTTTGCGTGCACAGAATACCGATCTCAATTTCAAGAAGAACCTTGGGACAAACTAATATGTCTCCTAATATATTCCTAAAGAAAGAATAATTGACAATACTTGACTTCCATTATCATGCAGATGGTCGTGGAGAGTAGGCCTAGAAGGAAGAAAAACGTGATCGAAGCCAAAGCAGGACTTGCGCATTAGCGAGTTGCATGCAGTGGCTCTGAAATGTGCTGTTTCAGTCCACTATTTCAACGTCGCGTATTAGACGAATAGCAACCACTTCGCCAAACAACGAATAAGAAAGCGAAGTAATGGAATTTGTCTCATCGATATAAACTTGTATTGAAAGGAAGACTAACATGAAAAGTTAATTCGTTGTGAAACAGTTTTTTCTACACAAGAAGAAGAAAAAATGAGGTCAGTGTTCTGAATATTGCACTGTTATCACAATAGGAACAGGAACAATAGAAGTATAGAATACACAGAGAGAGAGAGAGAGAGAGAGAGAGAGAGAGAGAGAGAGAGAGAGAGAGAGATTTGCATTAAATCACCCTCATCCAAACAGAAGAGCTAAAAATAACTTGAAAACGGTTAAGCAATGCGAATTAATCCAATAATATCTTAGAGTAAGTCAAACGTATGCATTTTCGAGATGGGGCTGATAACTTCATCCTAATCCCCTTACTGCAATGCAGATCCAACCGAAACTTACTGCAAGCCATAAAGTGATACAATTTTTAACACGACCCAGAAACACTTTTATAAAAATCTTGTGCTGTGCGAATAAAATTAAAGTCTCAACTGTAAATGATATTTATTTCTTTTTAATATGGTGTGACAAAGAAATGACTGAAATCTTATGATATAACCGTAAAAACAATAAATAAAATAAAATAAATGTAATATTCATTTTTATGCGACTCCCATCTTCGAAATGTTGCGCATTAGAACTGTGTGTGGACCAAGGATTTTTTCTATTTTTGTTGTTAATTTTATATATTTTTTGTATTCTTAATTTACTTTTTACATAATCCGGAAACCCTGCTCTAGAAACCACAAGTGGAACTTTTCAAGCCACTTCAGGCCTCCAATAAGCAGAGTGGTGATCTCACACCGGACGAAGAAATTCATTTCCCACCCTAAAGACAATCGTGATCATCCATACCCCGGCAGGATTCGAACCCGCAGACTGGTGGTAGGAGAGTGGATCCTAACATGGATTGCATGAACCTTCAAGCATTTGTAGCGTTATCAAGAGGTTATAAAAGATGAAAACAGTACAAGATAAATTACAAGTCATGTAATAAATAATTGATGTTTTCAAGGACTTGTAAATAATATTTCTTTATCCGCATAACCGATGCAGGTGAAAGGTGGGACATCTCGTTAATGAATTTCCCCTGCAATGAAAACCAAATGAGAATTTGCTTCTATTCCGATATCCGACTGATAGCCAAACAAACTGGCGCAGGAGTCTTTCAGATTAGCGCGTTCATATAGGATAATGCGTATCCCTAACTTTCACTCACGACGACAATGAGGTAATGATCAGTGTTTACCATCGCCATATAACCAGATGTTAACATGATGTTATATGCCTGTAATGAAGATTTATGATGCACAGTTTGGTTTACTGATGCACAGAGTAAACGCACATTCTTCATCGCGACTGTTTGTTTTCATGCTGTTATACCGTAATTTACACACATACGACCCACTCTTTCGAAAAGGAATTAATGTTTCATTTAAAAGTGAAGATATCAGAAATGGCGCCATTTCCTGTTTAATTTTTTACTCTTTCGTCTGTTTGTACTTTATTTTTTAACTCTAATGAAAATCCATAATTTTCAACAATTCACATTTTAGATGTACCGTCTGTGTTTTTTATAATTTTTTTTCTCATATAAAATCGCACGATTTTCAACAATGATTCATAATATTTCTTCTGCTTGCAGTTATTTTTTTTCTCTCCAATTAAACTGCACAATTTTCAGTCTTATGCTACCAAACGAGACCAAAGTGATCCTTTCGATCATCTAATAAAAGAAACATTGAGAATATGTTTTAAAGAATGCACTTTACCCTCTTGACATCCTATTGCTCTTCTTTTAAGTAACTGTTGCAGTGACGCAAAAAGTGGTGTGCTAAAGGAAAGGTCATCAGTAAATTTGATAAATGTTGCGCTGTCAGACGTTAAATCCCTTAGACTAACGGATGGTGTTGGCAGAGTGAACTGTCTCTCTGACAGGACCAAAGTTATTCTGTGTAATCGTGATATGTGATACTCTGATCTTGCCCTTTATGAAGATTGCATCTACTAATATGATTCTTCAGATTTCTTAAGTGGGGACAAAGCGAGCTGGTGTGGGCAAATTACAGATTCTTCATTGATAATGGACCAAGAAAACAATTCACCTGCAGAAAGATTTATCTCAGAATTTTTTTTTTTTCGGTTTTTGCTCTGGACTTTCTTGACTTCTAATCATCTCGTGGAGTTCTGAACATGCCATTTTTGTCAAGTAACTGAAGGAGGATTTACACAACTAAAATAAAATATTGCAAGATCAGCACTTGATCACGTTGTATAGACCTACATTTCCTTGATCAAAATTCTCATTTTTTTTCCTAATTATTTAACCTTTTTCTTAATAGAGAAGATTAAGGTGACTAAGAGGTGCATTGGAACATCACTCGAGGGAATTTTTCTCGTATAACTTAAACAGATTAATTATACGAATATACTTATGTGTAGAAGCATAAGGTTTTGTTTTTAATATTGTAAATGGATGGAATACTCAACAGTTGGATTGAATCAATCCAACTGCTTTCAAAGAAATTAATCTCCATGCGAAATAGCGGAATCTATTTTATTTTATTTTTTCGAGTACTTTTTTTAGCGCACGAGGTTACAAAGACGTTGAAATCAATTTTCGAATATTCTTGTTAATTAAAATCTAAGTTAAACTGCGCACAAAAAGGCAATATCTTATTCTTTTAATGTAACTTCAGTCAAGGCAGTACGAAAACGCTGCGATTAATTTGATGAGCAACTGATATCACAATTTATCAAAATTTGGGTGTTTTTGATTTTGTTTCTTTACAATTAAAAGGTGTTTATTTTTCCTTCAGAACTGCGCTTTGCACTTAGATCTGAGAAATATCTGGATTGGAATTCCGTCTAAAACGTAAACAATCTTTATAAGATCTCTTCAGCTATAGAAGTTTCCAGTTCCGCTTGGCCGCCCAGAGAATACACGCTATTGACTGACACGGCAAACTGTGGAGATGGAATTCACTGTTAGGCCAAGTTAGATTCGTATAATGCCAAGTAGTTGGCCGAGACAGGCCTTTGAGCCGGACACTTAAGGAGATCATGAATGAATTGAAGAAATTCACTCCCATCTCGGTTTTTGAAATGGTAACATAAATGTAAGATCCAAGAGAAGTAACGCGATTGAAGTGTTGCTAAGAAATATGCTCATAATAAAGAGGAAATGATTGGGTGGCACTTCAAATAATTGATCTTTTATTAGACAAACATGATTACAATTTACACGGCAGCTGAACAAAGAAGAAAAACAATGTTGTTGGCCATCTTAAAAGAAGAAGAATTGGTTTGATTTAACGCTTCTGAGTTTTGTTTGAAACAAGAAGGCGGCACTGAAAGTGCTTGTGTATGCGCGCGCGTATGTTGAGTTGGAAGGGCGATGACTGAAATACTATCCTGTTTCTATTTCAAAGCCAAGAAAAAGAAAGAAAGAAACATTTTACATTGAAGGGATGGTTTTCGTCAGTGTATAAAGAACTGCTTGGGGCATAGTCATTCCTTATCTTCCACTTGTGTCCGAGGAGGTTTGATTACTTTTGAATTCACCGCAGTTTGTTTGCAAAGAAGACCACAAATCGGTGAACATGAGAAATTGCAGTAAGAAATGATTTCACGAAATAAGCCGACGCATATTTTGTACAACACGTGTTTGTTTCTCTTGGAAATTCAGTTTTATGGTTATAATTTTATTTTTAATCTGTAAGAGGATTTAGAGTTCTTTGCTTGGGTCATAATAGCACAAGTGAGTGCAAGAGATTGGGGAGAGAGAGAGAGAGAGAGAGAGAGAGAGAGAGAGAGAGAGAGAAAGAGAGAGAGAGAGATTGCTGTTTCCATTTTGCATTCTACTTAAAACCAGGGCATTATTTTCCTCTGAAGCATCATTATCGGAGTTTATTACCCCATAAATTATAACCTTATCCCCTTTGGAAGTAATTGACATGAGTGCCCAGAAAGGGGGAGAAAAAAGATGGAAAGGTTCGTCCTCCGAGGGACGATCTCGACATTTTTATTATTGAAGCTTGTGCCAAATTATAGCTGAGTTCTTTGATCTCGGTTCGGTACGACATTGCTTGAATTTCTTATGGCACGGATTGGGAGCATTTGAAGAGGCCCCTGTTGATTAACAGAGATTACTTCGTCATGCGGCGCTTATAAAACACTGAGAGGTGTGATTTTTCATATAACAGACCCAAATGCGGTTCCATAGTGTCTCATCCCGGGATATATTTTGCATATTTAATTGGTATTCAATAATCAAATTGTCAAACTGTTTTCATAAGATAAATATTTTCGAGGATGTTGATGATGTGAATAACGCAGTTTCAATAATCTCGCTATAAAGAAATGCACCGACAAAATAAGTGTTCATGTTTGACATTGTGACACCAGTCTGACCTTGTCAGTCCAATAATCGGAGCTGTTTCTGAACTAGTGGGAATGACATTTGGTGCATAAATACGTTTGACACAAATCACGACGGAATGCGATCAAAATAATTGATTGACGATTTTTACCGAAGATACGACATGAACGGAGGAGTATGTAATCATATTCAAAGAAAGCACAATGCAGTACAGAAAGTAATTGCATGTTCGTCGACGACCGCGAAAATTCCTGATTTCGTTCATCTTTGGTTAACCTTGAAGGATATTTAAGCACAATTTATGTCACTCTACAAACTATGAAAGAAATATTTTGTGTCAATATTTAGAGAATATTGACACAAAATATTTATTTCATACTTTATTAATTTTATTTTTTAAATATTGGAATTAATGGATTGGTAATATTTTGGTATTCCTTTAAAAATTGGCTTTATCCAGTTAATTTAGACAACAAATTTAGTTCTGGTTTTAATCGCACTGTCATAAATTTCTAGCGTTTCAAAGAAAATTATTTAGCTAAATTACTGGGATTATATAATCCATTAAATAATAATAATAATAAATTATAATAATTGATTTTAAGGAGCAATTTTTAACTTTATTTCCAACACCTATTATGAATAATTATAATTATGATATATTCTGTTCAATTTTTTTTTTAAAAAAAATTTTTTAGCGTTTTCGGTTACGTGTGCCGTTAGAAATAAGCGATTTTGTGTTTAGAAAAAAGTCTCATTATACATTAATCACGAAGCAATGCGATGCTTGTTTTCGTAACCGTCGAAACCGATGTGTTCGCTCATGATATCTGCAGTGGCTTACACGCATTTGAAACTGTGGAAGAGCTGAAAACCTCCTAGATCTTAGCTGTAAAGTCTTAAATACAAACTGATAAGATGCCAAACTCTTCTCTGTGGCACGCTAGACCGCTTCTAATTTGCATAAAGTATTCCGAAGAGAGAACAAGTTCCCGTGAAGGGCTTTTCAGTGTTTAGCATTCATTGATTCGTGTGAGCGAATGCACCAACACTTCGAAATACACTTTTAAAGGATTCTGGCCATCATTAATAAAGTAGTAATTCCTGGCATAATTAGCTTTGCTCTTCTACTTAACGTTTCTTAAATAATTGCTTAAGTGATAAAGAGATGGGAGAATAAGCGTGATCACTTCTTTACGCACGAGAAGATAGGAATGTTCGCATTAATCTTCCTGTCGTTTAACGAATACGCGAATTTGTATCGTCGCGTTGGGCTAAAACGCACATCTGTGCTTATTTCATTGCATCCTTCGGTATTTTTCCTTTAAGCACGTGGGGAGCAATTAAAACATGGATCGGATAATATTGTGCGAAATTAGATCGTGAAGTTGGTGTGCGGAGTATTTGGAATGAGCTCACGAAGAAGTGTCGGTCATCTTCCAGCATCTTCTTCCGTTTGCAACAGTGCTGGACTCCCATGTACACAATTCCGATTCTGCATCGACTCTGTTCCCCGCTAAACTCTCCCTTTTTGCCGCTTGCTAGCTTTGTCCAGCACGGTGACTTTCCACTTTCCCGACATTCCTTTCTACACACACAGAGCAGACAGTTCCGCTTTAAACTGCAATTGGAGGGTCTAAAAGTTTCTGCGTTCATATTTCATACCATCAGTTATGCTAAACGGGTCAGTAGTTCACGCGGTGCAGCCTCAAGCTTCTTATTTACTTTCCAAATGTGCCATTTAGTCGAAATTTGTGTTAAGTGTCATTCATCAGGATGTCCTCGTCTCCCTACTGTCTGCTACGAAATCTCCAAACAGGATGTGATGTCGCGAGGGAGCCACAGCCACGTGCACAAAGGAAGAAGATTATTTTGGCCCAAACACGACAGACTACCTCTCAGAAGTACCAAAAAAACACGCGCCAGAAGGATTCTTATCCCTGCTCCTTCCCTTCTGTCATTTGTTAACTTAAGAATTAAACCTTAAAAAAAAAAATAAAAAGAACAAGAAAAGAAAAGAAAAAGTTTCTATTCATGAGCTTTATATGATAAAGTAGGCTAACGCAACACTAATATTTTTAGAGGTTCTCGTCTTCAGTTCTAATTGTCATAGCAACCGATGTTGCTCTGACAATCAGAACAGATGTTTAGGATTAATGCTCTATTAACTTTGTGATTAATGTCTTTTTTTATTTATTGCAGTGAATATTAAATCTATACACAAATACGTCTAAGGTAGAAACCGCTGTCCCCCCCCCTCCATACACACACACACACACACACACACACACACACACACACACACACACACACACACACACACACACACACACACACACACACACACACACACACACACACACACACACACACACACACACCATAATGATAAATATAGAAGAATTAGTAATATGACAAGGCAGATTTTTAACGATCAAATTTCACTTTTGGAAGTCATTTCTGCTTACCAAAGAAACATCAGTAAAAAGAAAGTAATTAAAATTGTTTCTGCGCAACTTCAAACTTATTTTACGAACTAATAATTCTTGAGAAATTCTATTCGTGGAGCCATTGGGATTTAATCTTCCGAATAAACAAGTGCCGAATATCTACAAACTTACCAAAATATATTTAACGAGAAATGCGTGAAATACTTGTAGCAGAACAATTTATTTTTCATGCGAACAGAAATGCTGTAAATTAATTTCCGCGTTTTGTCCAAACTTTTGACTGCTGCAGTCAAACCAGTTTCAGATAACGATGAGATCTTCGTAGTCATTAAAAGTCAAGAGGTTCTTAGGAACAGGAAGTGTTGAGTAAGGTCATGAAATGACTTTATCGCTGACTATTAAGGACGTAATAATAGATAGTTTGGGAAATTCCCACACTGGATTTATTTTGAGAGTTTATTTACAACTGAGGCCTGTTGATCAAAACTCATAAACCCCGAACGTTCACTCAACAATAATTAATCTTTTCTGTCCTTCTCAAGTGTTCGTTTTAAGAAAACAAAGCGAGATTATTGCGTCGCGATCGGAAATTACTTCGATGTTTATTCAAGCTGGGATTATTGTTCGGAGAAGAATGAAGGAAAAGACAAAGTCACTTACCTGCGACTGAAGCAAACCGCTCCCTCCACAGAGCTGGGCTCTGCATCATGCTAGGCCAGTAGAGGTGCGGCCGACCTGGAAGTTCACCTAGTCCCAATTTATGAAGTCCACCGTTCGCTGCACTGAAGTACATACCGGCGCCGACCCCTAGACCAAAGCGGGGCAGTGCGCCCAGTGACCCTAAGGTAGGACCGGCGGCCATGGCCGCTGGCCGACTGAGAATGTCGTTAATCCCGTGTGGGGTTGCCGATGGTGTGCAGGTGTTACCGAGTCCTACGGCGGACGGCTTCAAAGCCTGTGTGCTGGGATACGGGGAGACCGGAGAAGGTTTGATGTCCGCCATGGAGTGCAGCGCGGCGAGAGGAGGGTTGCCGAGCAGAAATGCGTTCTGTCTCGAAGCTTCCATGTTGATGTTGAGCATCGATAACATAGAACTAGCCGCTGTCGTTGTGGCTGGGGTGTTGAACTCTAACATCCTGTACGGGAGAATGGTTCACGAGTCTTAAAATAAGAGAGTTGAGGCCAGTGCCGTGTGTACCATGTACCAGGTGCGGAGGGGCGCAAGTCTCGATAGCACGTTTGGGAAGGAAGACCTGCCTTCACGCCGACCCACGAATCACCGACATCTACTCCATTCGAAATGTCCGAAAAGTCTCGTGCGTTATAGGACCCCCAAAGCAGACTGCAGCCCGTGCAACGACCGTGTGTCGAAAAGGCCGTCGAAATGGGTGTGAAATACCAATGACGGATCGCGCGCGTGAAGTGTGTAAATGTTCTTTCTTGCGACGGCGAGGCGGGGCTCGCGCGTTGTTCCGATTGGCGGGCCTCAGACTTCTTTCTCTGCCGTAGCCGCGTCCGATCGGCAGCAACGACCAATGTTTGCCCTCGAAGAGCTCGCCAGCCCTGTTACCGCCTGCGGGGACGGAGGTAGCCAATATGTCGGCTAAGTGTAACACGGCAACTTTGTCTCGCTATCTCCCACGAACAAACGAATGACACTTAATGAAGCATGCTGGAACCGAATGACCCTGCGGTGGCACGTGCATACGCGCTGTCCCACAAGAAGGCAGCTCGTGTGAAGGGCTGATACGGAAAATTAGCGATTCAGCTGATAGGTACGCATCATATCGTAACGAGGCGTTGTGTTCTCTTAAAGGCAATTAGGCTTATCTAAGAACACAGACTTTGTTTAGCTCCCTCTGCGAGGTTGCGTAGCAGACATGCAGGTAGGGTGTTTACTTTGTTTTCTCCTTTAAAATGTTGAAATTTCGTCTGTTTTCTGTTTTATAAGCACCTGCATTTTCTCATTCTTCTGCTAAACTTTTTTGGCGAAGAGATTTCTCGTAATATTCCCATTTTCAAGTTTTCGTTTTTTTTTTTTTTCCTTGAGATTTTTTGGTATTGTGTTTGGCTTCGCACTTTTTTTTTAGTTTTTATCTTCATTCTCATGCGAGGAGGGGGAGGGGAACTAATTTATGTATGCATAGCTAAAAATCTCATCGTAGTTGAATATTGTGTCACTAGATGTCATTATTTGAGAAATGCATTGATCGGTGAAGGCACGCGGAAAGCTAAATCATAATGAACGTTGCTATGGTTAAATTGTACATTTTATTTAGTTCTGAACTCGACAGTTTGCTTGTAAATTAAAGTCCAATTTTTATTTTTAAATTATTTGTGCAATGTTTTTAGACATGATTATCAAATTGCGTGAAAATGCAACTACACTTGATTCGAACTTTTTTATTTAATAAAAAAAATCAAAAAGAAAATTTTTGAATGGCTGATTATCACAGATGTTCAGTGTCATTCGTTAGCTGTAACGAGTAACGTCTAGAAAGACGTTACATGTTACAGTTTCATCTATACAGAATTCCTTTAAAAAAATCTTTATCTTAGAAAGGCATGTTTTATCTCAACGGCGGTAGATTAAATGTTCTGTTTTAAGAAGGGAGCGATAATTAATCTCTGCCATCAAGTATTATTATATTAAAAAAATTAAATTCAACAGAGCACTCTCGATGGAAAAAAAATCAGATCGGAGGCAGAGATAACTTCTGTGCGGTGCGTGACTAGATGCCGTGTAACTCAAGGATAACCACGTGACAGGCGAAGATGGTGACGTATTTAACATGGAAAATAACACGACATATCATATAAGGAAACTTATCGATAAAGAAACAGCTATTTAGGAAAAACACAAAACTGGTTGGCATTAAAAAAATGTATGATATCCGGAAAAAAAAACGGACTGGAATATCAACACGCCGAAAGCGTACTTAAGACTTGGGATCGACTTCTAAACGTCATTTGCTCTGCGTAAATCCTAATCCGTTGCTGGCAGTCTAAGATCAGTTAACCTGGACCTTTTATTGAGGAAGCTTTGAAAAATTCTCTTACTATAAGATAGGACAGGTTTCTTTTTCACCAATTAGTCCCACATCACTGACACGTGATTAAAGCACTGAGTTCACAGAGGCCCACAGAATTATTTTGGTACAAAAGTGTACCACAAACATCTTTATTGTTAATGCACTGTTGACCGCACTTTTTTTTAAAACTCATTTGTACTGTACAAAGTCGCGTGCATCTCCATCAATTCATGTCACCAAGTTGTAGACATAAAAAAGCAGTTGTAACAGTAGCGCCCTCTATAGTAACAAAACAATAATGACAAAAAAAATCTTGCATTTTGTGTGACAACACAAAAAGGATGTTATAATTATTTATTTTTAATAATAATTAAAATAAAAAAATTACATTTATTCAAATATTATACTTTCCTGTGATCCGATGAGGTTCACGAATTTCTGGGAGTCATTGAAGTTTCTTGTTTCAGCAAAGTTTAAACGGGAAATAAAACTGCCTTATTCTCGTGTGAAGCTCTATCATCCCACTAGCAGAGTTGAATAATCCCACTATTATTGTTATTTATTTTAAAATATTTATAAAATATATAAATTTCCTTTTAAGCAAATGAAAAAGTTATTATGTTGTGTAGGAAACTAGAATATATTTAGTTTGATTTTTTCTTTGCCTATTTGGCCTTAAGGCAATGAAAAGTCAAAGGGAAACCATTTATAAGTTCCCAAATTTTCGTGAGTGTGCTTGTTAAAAATAATTAAAAAATGACAAATGCATTCAGAACCTAAATCACCTGCAATTCTAAAAAAACAAAACAAAAAAAAAACAAAACTTTTTGATTTATTCCTTCTCATCACTATTCGGTCAAATAAATAAATAAAATAATAAACTTGAACTGCCCTTTGAAGAAATGATCGCCCAATCTAGCATGTTATGCGATCATATTTCTTTCTGTGAATGAGGAAATTGAGATTTTCAAAAACGTTTGAAAGGTTTCAGAAATCGGATTTGATGTTCAAAATGACGCACTTGAATCGAGACTGTTGGTGAATATGGAATCGTAATTGGAGATATAGAAAATATTGTCAATAATTTATAATATTTAGATACCTCCGAACAAACAATAAAAACAAAAATGCAAAGTCTAGCAGACGAAGTCAACATCACGTGTAAAATGCACAAAACTGAATGATAGAGAAAATTTTAAATAATTGTTAATTAACAATTATTTTAGGTTAAATGTTAAGAAACGATCAAATAATTGTTAATTAACAGACAGCAGCCACTCAGTCTGAAAGTGATTCAGAGTTAAAGATGAGTATTGTTTTCCCCACACCTTTATGCCTGAAAAGTATTATTATTATTTTTTTTTTTTCAAGATAAGATATATGTTTATTTGTAAGCTTCCCATAATAGTACAATATGTTGAATAACCATATGTGTAACTTAAGAGCAACAGCTCATCCAGGTATCCATAAAGTTACAAAAATTTTGTAATGCATTTTCATTCATAGAATATACATATTACATATTATTATAATATAATTACATAATAAAATCGCAGATAAAATAAAATTTCATCATACAGAGAAAGTTGCATAACAATTAATTAGGAATAAAATAAAACAAAGCAGTTAAATAGCATTTAAATTTTACGTTTTACACATAAGACTGGATCTTTGAATACAAATATGCTAAAAACCAATAATTTATGCAATTATTTTGAACAGAGCTTCCTCATTTCTGTGGGAAAATAAATACTCTTCGATTAGAGTCTTGTATTTGTTTGGGTTAGTTTCATTTCTTATTGTTAAAGGTATTGTGTTGAATACTTTTGGCGCTAAATAATTCCCACTTTATTGCAAATATAAACCGAAATATATATATATATATATATATATATATATATATAATTTTTATTGGCTTCACCAATGAATTAGGATAAACGGCTTTGCCAACTTCCTCAAAGGAAGTAAGCGAAGCCATTTATCCTAACCTTTGAAGAGTAGATTGAGCAGCTAATTCCACCCTTGGTTATCCTAGTTGGCTGACCCAAGGCCATCAGTGAATTTAATAGTTATTAGGGAGGAGAGTATGGCTGACAACTATCGCCCTCTCGTGGTTCTTAATACTGCATATTATTGTCTGAAATAATGCTATTTCATATTTGTGTTTAAAATGGGGGGGAGGGACAAAGAAAAAAAAATGATAAGATGAAGTTACCTAACCCGAGAATTGAGGTATTCAGGCTAGATTTGAAATTTAGATAAAAACGTCTCACTCTTTCTTCTTCGAAAGCAATATTCTTAACCAGACAGTCTTATCTAGCGTGATTGGAATTTGCATTACTTAATTTGTTTGACTGCACACGGATTCAGTGTTTCGGACTGATTAGCTATTAAAATTCCTTGGCTCCGTTCACTACTTTTTGTCATTAATCCTGTTTTCAGAGCATAAAGATGAGAGTAAGTGCGTAATTAGAGAAAAATTATTAATTACTTTTCGGTAATTAATAATTTCTAAATGTTTTTTACTGCTCTCTAAGATGTGCGGAAGTCAGATCTAGATTGTTTTTTTTTTCGTTATCAGTCTTTAACGGATTGGTTCGGAATGCTGTGCAAAGTATATACTAGCACCAGAGATACAGAAGCTTCGGTCGACAAGAGGAAACGTCAGGGAGTTTAAACGGGATGCAACTGTGAGTGGGTGTTCAGTAGACGTTCGGTTACAAAGGACCGAGGGATTGCTAAAATGTGCGACGAAGTTGAACATTTTGAAGGTCATGGCCTCTTGTTAAAAACATATTTGCCATAATGAAATATATCTTCTGGTGGAAATAAATGACACCGTTTTGCAGTAGTTCATTTTGTTTTTCGGCAAAGCATGAGATAGCTCCGAATTAAATCGATCAGTGAGAATCCTCAAAATCGACCTGAGGAGCACAATCACGCACTCACAACAAATCCTCCAATCCACTTTGCCGTAGTTATTCATGACAAATATAGGGGGGCACAAATATGAATTCATTTTGAATTAATTTATTTCATAACAGTTCGCAGAAATGACTGTTCTTTAGTTTAATTTGCTAGATCATTTCCCAATGACAGTGACGTTACACAAAGCCACGCCTCATAGTAACGTTCGCATGCGCATACTCGTGAAGCATGCGTATGAAAAAATGAACAGAATTTTTAGGCTAGAAATAAATCAAAGCCTTTGTTGGGGGGGACAGACCTAATCAAAGAAGGGGGGGTGCTATTTCACGTTGACATTAAAAGATGATGCATTATCTTCACTGGAAGATAAGCGATCGCTTTTTTGGCTTTCGTTCAGCAGTTTATACTTAATGAAAAGCCATCCAAAAATATTGAATTTTACTAACTGATCGGTTTTTGGCAATGCAAGCGACTTATTCATTGTTAGCCTTGCTAGACATTCCGTTTTCACAAGAATAATCTCGTTTTCGAAATTCATTCCGTTCGTCTTAGCCAGTTTGTAGGTTTACAGCTAAGTGATGGTGGATTTGCATGAAGAGTATATCAAAGTTTCCTAAAATGATGACGTTTCTTTATATTAATTTGGAAAAGTACCATAATTAGATAAATTTATGCTTTTATAAATGCGGCATTTTAAGAGGGCTTCAGCAATATTTGCATATAATTCTCACTGATAAATCTGGAAATGCAATTATTATGAATGGGCGAGACTCACTTGCCAGCTTGGTTGAGGGAGAGGTTAGCATGCTCGCTCTACGACCAACAGGCTGAGGGTTCGTATTCCGCAGCAGGAATGAATTCACCTCACACTCAGAATGTTTCTGAGTGTGAGGTGAATTTCATCGCCCGGTATGAGATCGCTGTTTCACTTTTTGGTACGAAGATGAAAAAATGAAGATATGTATTTTATTATTATTTATTCTAAATTGCATAGAATAGTACAGCGGTGGCCAGAGTTTTTGCAACAAAAGCCCTAGTTATCTACCAGAAATTGTTAAGAGCCACATCCCAAAGGTCAGTCATATAAATACGATATCATTTATAAGCAATAAGGAAAAAAAAGTTTTTGAAACATTATATTTATTATTACATATTTTTTTTACATGTATTTACATTTTTTTATTTACTCTTTACTAGTAGAAGGTTTATGGATTTCTAAGTTAGCAACTAATTTTTGATAATTTGGTTTGTAATTAGTAATTGAACTTCTTATTAATTCTTTCAAATGTTGGTTTGTTAATTGAGAACGATACTTGGATTTTACGAATTTCATCGTCGAGTACAGAGATTCAACATAGTACGTCGATTCAAATATTGATAATAAACGATATGCTGCATTTTTTAAATGGCTGTACTTTATGGTAGGTACACATTTCCAAAATTCATTGATTGAATTTACTGATTTATGTAACATTTTAAGACCTTCGTCTTCTTGCATTTCTACTAACTCCATTTCTCCTGATGCCGTTCCAGGAAGTATGCTTTTGAAAAGCGGGAAACCGTTGTTAATTACATCAATTTCGAATGGATTTAATAGAAATGCGATAGATCAAAATCGTCCAACAGGTTGTTTAATTTTGCTCGATAGTTACTGATGGCTGTAGGAAGAATATCACATCCTGAAGTCGCTTTTTTCAAACGTGGAAAGTGATTTCACTTATATTTTTTTGAAAAAGTTGTAATTTTTTTTTTAAAGTAAAAATGCTCTGACTTAATTCTGAAATATTCTTGTCCTTGCCTTGCAGCGACGCATTGAAATTTTGTAAATGTTCCATTATATCGGTAAAAAACATTAAGTCCTGGATCCATTCATTGTTTTTTAATTGCGGATATGATTGCTTTTTTATATCTAGGAATTCGATAATAATTCCAATAAAGCTACAAATTTGTTCAATACATCGTACGTAGATAACCATCTCACTATGCAGTACAACGATAAATCATTTATTTGTTCATTCAAATCAAGTTCATCAATAAAATTTCGAAACTGACGGTAGTTTTTTGCATTGGACCGAATGAAATTTACGTTTTTTATGAGTGGTGTAAACACATGTTCAAAATTAAAGTGTTTTGCAACAAGATGTTCTCGATGCAAAATACAATGAATTGGAATGAAATCGGGAATGCGTTCATCTTTTTTTAAAATTCCAATTAATCCTACATTCTTATTGCTGCTGCTCCATCAGTAGCCACACTTACTAATTTACTTTTTGGAACATTTTTAAGGGCAACATCAAAAGTTTCCTTAATATCAACGCCACGAGTACTCTCTTTTAATGCTATTAAATCTAACAATTCTTCTCGCGTCACTCCGTCCGCAATAACGAAACGAATGAAAATTGCTAAT
Source organism: Typopeltis vanoorti (assembly GCF_054136105.1). Lineage (NCBI taxonomy): Eukaryota > Metazoa > Arthropoda > Arachnida > Uropygi > Thelyphonidae > Typopeltis > Typopeltis vanoorti. Next base: position 19,011,963 of record NC_143552.1, on the reverse strand, counting down.
TGTGGTTGGTCTGTAATGTCAGTTGATTTGTCAAGCGCCAAACTAAATGCTACACAATCTTTTATATCGTTTTCTAATTTTGATAATAAATCCACGTTTATTATTCCTGAAATTCGGCGTTCAATTGTATGTCGTGAGGTAGGAATGTCGGTAATTAACTTTAAAAGTTTTGAATTATTAGTCCAGTGTATCAAGAATGTTTTGCTTAATAAATTCCCCTTCGGTATAAGGCCGTTTTGCACGTGCGATGTTCCATGATATTTTAAAACTAGCCTCTATTACAGTTTTAGATTCTTCAGCAAATTTTGTCATGAAGTTAATTTGGTTATTAACTGAATATTTAAGCTTTTTAATTCGTATTTCAGATTTTTTTGGCTATTGAGACGAAAACTCGCGACGCAATTTTTCATAATGACGTTTTAAATTTTCTAGTTCGAAATTGCTCACTGTTGAACTACAGATGATGCAAAAAGCTTTACCATTTTTCTCAATAAAAGCATAGTCTTCTTCCCATTCTTCCTTAAAATTTCTATGTTCGTCGATATACTTCCGCTTCTGTTTATTTTCAAGAGTCATGCAACAAAATATTCTATCATAAAATTTTAAAAATAAAATATTAATATTTAAATCATTTGGAATTTAAATGATTACCTTTTTATTAATATAAGAAGTACGAAATTCAGTAATGTATCTTTTTCGATTAAGAAAATTAAGAAAATTATAAATAAAAAAAATTTTTAGTTTAAAAATTATAAATATTTTTTATTTGTTAGTTGAGCCGCAATAAAACTTAAGAAGAGCCACATGCGGCTCGCGAGCCGCAGTTTGGCCACCGTGGTTATAGTACACAATTCTGGATAACCATTTCGGCTACATATCAGAAAATCATGGGAAAAAAAAAAAAAGGACACAAATATGTTTAGAATATTACGTAGAGAAATTATACATTTTTAGTAATTTTAAGTTTTTTAAACAAATATTATGAATAAATTTAGAATTTTGGTTATTGGCATAAAAGTCTAAACCTATTTCGATCCATCGGTGTCTGTGTTTAAAATGTGGTGACGCAACAAAGTCGCATCTTGTGAAAGAACCCAAAAGTTCATTAGTTCTCAAAATAAAATAAAAAAAAACTATGATAATAAATTTTTCTTATGGTGAATAGATTAGACAAAAATACCCCTTACAACACTCGCTTCTGTAGTTTGAGAAGTAAAATTATGAGGGATGAGAATGATAGCGTCACTTGGCAGGTCAGTGATTATTTTATCGACAGCGTTGCTTCTGACCTTTTAAAACGCTTTTAATCTATCACATTGTAAACACCGATCGAATGAAAGGTCATCAGCTCGCATTTGATCGTTAAGGAAGTTTTTAAATATCAGTTGATTATCAACAAGGCTATCAACAATTCATTTCGTTATTTTTATCTACGAGAAATATAGATCCGAAGGAAAATACAAAACATTCAGTCATTTATTAAAACACATGATGTAGTCCATTTAGATTTAGGTTTAAAATGCCTTTTATTTGTTTATTTATTTTTTTATTTGCTGTAAGCAAGGTATTCAGAAGAACAGAACGTGGCACGTAGTCATGAAGAGCTATTCCGAAAATATTGTACTTATATTTGATTTCAAAGCGCAATTTGAGTTTATCCTGCTTGTAGGTTACAAAAAGAGAACCGACTGTTCAGAGTTCTCTCACCGAGCGTGTATGTAGTTTTGTTTAAAAAAAAAAAAAAAAAAGGTCCTGTGTCGGGCAGTGTATTCCAAAATGGATGTGTTAACCTCAGTGACATTGTCTGTCACTGTCTTTTTTGTAATTTGTTTTGTTTTAGGAATGCACTGCGCCCCAAGGAATTGGCTGGAGTTATGGCCAAATGTAACTAATTAACTTAAAGTCAAAGACCAGCTTATTAATTGTGTGTGTGTTCTCAGGCTGGTTTGTCTGCTTTGCGGAATGGAAACCCAAGTTATAGATAGGAAATGTCTGTCATCTATATATGATACATTTTAAGAAATAAATAAAGAAATAAGAAATAAACCGGAACACTTTGGTTTAATGCAGAGTATAATTAATATTTAAAAGACAGTCATATGCTCCCAGCGGAGTCATTCTGAACGTCAGAAATATATGTACGAAGATATCTTAATCATTTGGAAAAATCTGTTTTTCAAAATGATTAAGATATGGAAAAAACAGATTTCAGTTACATACATTTAAAAATTAGACCTTTTCCAAAAAAAAAAAAAAAATGTGAAAATAGAATGCATTTTAGTGAAGACCCGTCTACTTGGAATCCATCAATACTTGTTGTGGTGTGTTACTGTTTTTCTTTTTTTCACCAAAAGGTGTAAACGTGTAGCGAATTAGTAATACGGGTAGATTAAAGGTCAGGTGATCCTGGAATCCTACTCGGCAGACCAATCAGGAACCACTTCAAGTATTTAAAAAACATCGTGACGTTCTTGAACCAAAGCCATGAAAATCATCCACCTGTCGTAATCGTGATCAAGAGATAGAAAGAGATAATTTGAGATATTGTTAAACGTTTTTTGTTTAATAAAGATCATTGAATTACCACCCTTCCTAAAGTAAGGAGAAAATTGGATAACTCAATTAGCCATTCGTGTTCCAAAGAGACATCTTGATTCTGCGAGTTTTGATCATGAAGAGCCTGTAAGAGAAATCTGTGGACTTCTCAGAGAAGGTGATTATACAAAGCGTATGTTATGATCATATTTTTATGTATTTTTTACGCAACTTCCGCCCATGAAGGGCTGTAAACGATAGTGGATTAATACCATGGATGGGGTAAGAACTTTCCCCCCTTTTTATTAACTTCATGAATTATATTTTATATATTTATATTTTCCATTGTAGGAAACCCTGCTCTAGCGACCATACATGGAACTTTTTCAGCCACTTCAGCCGTCTAATAAGCAGGGAGATGGTGTAACATCGGGCGATGAAATTCATCTCCCGCCTACAGAAAATCACAAGCATCCATGTCCACAGTGGTATTTGTGCCCGCAGCCTGTTGGTTGGAGAGCGGATATGCTGACCACTCGATCAACCAGGCCAGCAAATGTGACTTGATTTCCACTAAGCTGTGGTGACCAATTTTGTCTCGCAATTATCTTTTTAACTCAGGTGAATTAGCTGTTTCATATGGAGGTGACAAGATTCTCCATCCAGAAACTGGATCTTTTGATTCTGCAAAACAGACCAACTGATCCCTAGAATATACACCATTTTTCATAAATATAGCAGCCATAATGCCTTTGGTGTGTGACATGACCGGCCATTCGGGTTTTCTATTTTGTGCAGAGAACAAACTTGACACTCTTGAGTATACATTATTTCTGATGTCTTCAGCTAGAAAATTAAAAGACATGATAAATAATATATACTGTACATAGTTAGCTGACCTTTACGAGTAAAGGAGTGTCAAGTCTCCAAGAATGCATGTCTTGAATCTTTCAGACTAGTGATTACAACTGAACTAAAACGCGATCTTTTTTTTTTTTTTTTTTACCCTGAAACTCCGACATATTCAAGTATTATGCCTTTAAAATCTTTTTTGTGCTTGGGTGACAACTGAAAAATATCAGAGGAATTAAAAACTCATGGACAAGGACAATCATGAAGACCTTCGTGGGCATCGCGCTTGAATAGCAGTTGATAAAATGGAGCACTTGTTTTAATGATTTTTGTTCGTCGCTTTCGGGTCACTTCATTGAGCGCAAAAGTACCGAACAGTGAGTAAGCAGGAGGATTTTTTCACACATGAAGATCCCCCCACTTAACTTCCACACGAGGGTAAAAGTATTATTAGACAGATGAATCGCATAACCAGAGCATACAGATGAGAGGAATTAATTTGATTAAAGTGATGAATCTGTCCCCGTGTAAAAGTTCGCAATGTCGGACTTATGCCGACTCCCGTAGAGATGTACATATACCCAGAAGAACACCACTCCCCCCCCCGTAAGGACGTGATACTGCTGCCCTTATGAGATGAGCTAGTCGTGTGGTACTTCAACAAATTAATCGAAGAGGGGGCCTCGGTGGATGCATCGCCGGGGACGAGAGTATTTAATTTCGGAACCGTCAGTGTTGGGCGGAAATTTGATTTTCCACTTGACTCTCGGCGGACATAAGGTCATAGGCTGTAGGAGATTCTTCAGCGGGGGGCGGTCATTACAGTTAAAAGCCATGATATGAGCAGGACTCCCCCTGGGTTACTTGACAAGGCGGCCTATTAAGGGCTCGTTGAAACAGTGCATTTGGATGGGAGGTCCGGATAATACAAGCGCGAGCAGTGGGCGAGGAACGGTAGAGAATGGACAAATTTAATAATTACAGAAGGAACGATGTGGTACGTGGTAAAGTGGATCGTATTGACTCGCGTGGGATCACTCGTACCAGAGGTAGAAGCGATAAACTGCATTCGTTCGGATGTAGTGCAACTCATGTTAAGGGCAGAAATATATTTACATGTCTTTTCAAATTAATCCATGCGCGCTTTTATGGCGCGTGACTAAGCAAATGTCTTCGGCCAACTATAGCGTTTACAGCCTTCGAACATCTCGCCGGCCTGATCAAAGTTAATTCTGGAACAATTTTATGTGCACATATTTCCCATTGTTCTAATCAAAACAAAAAGAGTGATTTGAATATGTGTGTGTGTGTGTGTGTGGTTCGGAATATCTGAACGACACGGCAAAAGCGACCCATTTAATCCCAGCGCTGTGTGTTTACTATCAAACAACAGGCACTTGCAACCAGCAGCTCTTTTCTGCAATATTTTCAATCTGCATTATGCATAACACTGGATACTTAATTTTTCAAACAAACAATTAAAGATTCTTTGAATTAGACAATGATTTAAGAAATCTAAAGAAGCAATTCTTATAAACCATTAAAAAAATACAGCAAATGCTTCTATAAATAATTGAACGACTGCATATAGTGTAGATAACGTGGTCACTCGGAAATCTGCATCAGAGATGGGAGGATAATTACCAAATAAATTGATATCCCCTCTGGCACTTCGCCGCTGTGCATTTTGGTCCGTTGTTTTTTTGTTTTTTTTTAATAGCATCCTGCCTGCTAATGGATAAACATTGAGACTTTATCCAAAGTTGCGTTAGAACGGAGTCATTAGATGATAGTACTGTTTTAAAAGCTGCACCACCATTAAGCAATATCACCAGCAAATAAATATCCATTAAGGCAATTCTTTAATGCTTGTCGTTGGCCAACGCTCGAGTTTTTGGTTGAAAGTTGACAATTTTTCTTAAGATTTCTTCAATAACTTCTCGCGTCTCTTGGATTCTTTCCGAAAGTTTATTTTAAGAAATATAATAGTACTCCATTAAGTGCAAAAAGACGTGATATGTAGATATTTTAAACAGTTATGGAATAAATGAAAGAAGATTTAAAACATTAAGAGCGTATTTTCTGTCTTAGTTAATTGAAATATTTATTATTATTGTTATTATTATTATACGTGAACCTTCATGGACTCATCACAGGAGGCTCACAGTAACTGGGAACCCATTCCACTCATTCGCACTCTCTCTAAGAATCAAATCTCGTTCTCATAAGCTTGCTAACCACAATCTTCGTAACTTTTAAGGACGAACTCTTGTTCTCCCCTTTCTTTTCATGTACTGAAAATTTTTTTCTGCATCAAACGTGCCTTAAATCCCTTTAGAATGTCTATGTGCATGTCACATCTACTCTTTTTCCACTAAACTTTGTCAATTTCAGCAGCCCTTTGTAACTTTCAATCTCGAGCTCCACAAAGCAGTCACCATCTTGATCTCTCAACTCCGAGTCCTCTTCACCACGTCTTCATTCCCAAGAAACCTAGGTGATTAAATCTGTGCACAGTCGTCAAGAAACAATCGTTTCTTGACGGTTCAAAGGACTTATCCATTTTGAGATAAGTCCTTTGAACCTCACCTCGCTGTTCATCCTCAAATCCTAGTTTCTTGCAGACTACTTCTATTAGTGCGATACCTAGCTTAGAATCTTTTCCCAGAGTGCATAACTTTGCCATATTAAACTGACAAACGTTATCCTTTGCCGACCTTTTCACTCCAGTCAAATCATTCTGCAGGATATCTATATAACCTAAAGGTGACGTAGAAATCCTTTTCAGTTTAGTATCATCAGCAAACAACTAGATTTTCTTCTTCAAATTATTTACGTACAGATTAAACAGCATTGCCCAAGTACAGAGTCCTACAGCACACTATTGGTCACTGCCATCTCTTGGAGTTCAACTCCAGCATATACGACTCTTTGACGTTTGTCCATCAAGCACCCTCTTTTATCCATTGTCGCGGCTTCGTATCTATTTCTATTTGCTCCATTTTTCGTGATAGGATTTTATGCAGTATCCTACCAAATATCTCTCAAAATGCAGTAGCATGTTTTAAGCTGCACAGTTGAAACTACCGGAAAATTAAACTGTCAGGAATGAATTAAAGTTAATATTCTATTCTTCTTGTTGATAAAACGGATTTTTGAAGAAATTTTGAATAAACGAAAAGAAAAAATACACCAAGTTTATCACGAAGACCCATGATGTAATATAATATTTTTAAGCAAATATATATATAAGGCGATGAGACGAGCAATAAAGCGATGAGACCTTATTGCTGGTCTCATCCTTATTGCAATAAGACGATGAGACCAGCATTATGTCTGTAAGCTGCCCGTATGAGACCGGTTTACTCGCCTTCAGTTGTAAAGTGCTAATAATAGTTCCTCGTGTTCTACACGAGATTCGAACTGAAGGGTGAGTCGGATGTGTGTGTGGGAATACAGCCATTTTACAGCTTTTCCGCTAATAACTGCAACGCTACCAGTAATGTGCTACAGTAAGTGTACTTATCGTGGTTAAGTTATGAAGTGTAGTTCTTGCTAGAGTATTCGGACGCTGTAAACAGTGTTCCGTTTCTTCATTTTAACTTATCAAAGAACAGTTACAATGAAGACCTTTTGAGTTTCCTAAAACGACCGTTTGATATTATGGGATCATATTAGAACATTTTACATCTTCTGAGTAGGAATTAACAGGCGAATCCCTTTTGGAACATCTTGTATACATGGGATTGATATATAGAGCATGTCTGAATTCTTTCTTCTTTTTTTTTTTTTTAATATTGCAATTACTACAATAATTGCAATGAATGGTTTGTACTGATGATTCCAGCATTGTTTTAAGACAGTAGCATCAAATATAAGAAATAAATGCATGAAATATAATTTAGAATAATTTTGATTGAACAATTTTCATATTGACTCACTATAGATGTATGGCAAAAGGTATACCTGGTCACAGTAAATATATATTTTAAATAAATAAATCTCAAATGACACGGAACCTGCCCGAATCCTTAAAATTTGCAAGTTTACTGTTTACCTTATTTAACCAGATGTTAAAATATATCGAACAACACTCTCGTTGTTTTTACTCATAGTTGCGAAAATAAATAAATAAAGTCAGGATACCCAAAACTAATGGAATTTTGAATTTATATTTTCGGTATTACCATTAGATTATTATTATTATTATTATTAAATTGATATAATTTATACAACTTATATTGCTCCAGTTAATTCTGGCAAAAGGTTTCTCATACAGAGAAAATGCACCGATGCTCAACTCACGTGAAAGAAATCCATTTCTTATTAATATCAAAAGGGAACGTCTGTATTGATCAAAGAAAAGAAGAAAAAAAAATGGCAACTATAAAATAGGGGTCCTCTGGAACTGCCTAACGAAAAAAAAAAAAAAAAAAAAAAAAAACAAATTTTCAAAAATTTTAAAGTAGTAATCTTTAAAAATTTTTAAACCATTACGATGTAGAACATTTCTACCAAAAAGAAAAAAAAACCATTAATATTTAAGTTTAAGAATGATAATAAAAAAAAAACACAAGCAACAATTCTGAATATATCTAATCGCATCTCTCATTACAGAAGTAAAATCATCAAGTGAAACTACACAATTAAGCCAATTTTGCATTGACGTAAATCAACGTGTGTTGCTCTTGTACTCGCGTTTATATTCGTCTGCTCAGTCTGTTGGTCATCTGTTTTGAATGATATCCCTTGAATTGTTTTATGAAGATTTCTCTTTCGTAACTGTTTTAGGAGTAAAAGAATAAGTCCAGATGCTTTCCTTTCCTTTATTTTTCGCCCCAACGCCCGCTATTAATTTACTTTTGTTTCACCCCAAACCAAAAGTGCAGTTACTTGTGTTCTCAACTCACGTGAATGTCCGAAATAATGAAAACACAACGCGGCCTTTCGTCCACAGGGTTTAGGGGGATGAATGGGGGGTTGCAAAACAATTGACATTGTTTCGTCACTTACAACAAAAAACTCGCGCTTGGAATGCCAACAACTTTACCAAGAGGAGGTTGATCCCTACGGAGAACTTTTGTTACACGAAGGAGGTCTTCTGTAACTGTCCGAAAAGGTCTTAACAATTTGCGTGAATTGGCTTTTAAATGAGTCGTCGGGCATTTTCGCGTGTTAACCGAAATAACCCATTGTCCTTAACTTCCTTTTGCCCTTGCAAGGACTTCTTTTCAGAAAGGTACTTAAGGGGAAGAGTAGAGTGAGACGACATATTTAGCATGATAATACGACCGAGGGATGCGAGTGGACTCGGAGTGCGTACGGCGTGACGACCAGATACGTTGATATCTGGTCGTCACGGTTGCCGGCATCACCTGTAAGTATTGTTTTATGCAAAGTCTCCCGGCTTAAGTGAATCGCACCTGGACCCGATTCAGAACTTCGGAGTCATCCGCGCAGAACATTAGGCAACGAGGAACCCCGTCGGCGTATGCAGTGGATTTGTTTTCTTTTTCAAATGTCCATCGATTTGTTTGCTCAACCACCTCTTTCTCGCACCCCTTCCCATTGCAGCAATTTCATTTCCTTCTCAATTATGCAAGTGGAGTAGCAAGCAAATTATTTGCTGATGCAAATGATGTCACAGCGGAAACCGTTCGAATCTTTTGGATCTATACGAAGACTAAAGAACGTAGTAGTGTATTATTAGCAAAACCAATGCCGAAGAGATAGCAGGCTCCACCTCTGATGCAATTATTTAGCCAGTGTACATATGCAGAATCAAGAAAACTGGAAAACAAATCAGAATTGTTCAGTGCTCAGAAAAAATTAGCAATTAATGAATGAATTCAAACCACATCAGAAACTGAACTTTGATTTAAACATTTCATTTTCGTGAATTAAATAAAAGTTCAACTATATTATGAATTATGAAGAAAAATTTGTAAATTAAAAAATATATATAGATATATTATGATATATAATACACACTACGTTGACAAAAGTATTTGGACACTTGACTTACCATGGAAATCTCGGATCCTCCCATATGCAAATATTCAGGGAGTGTCTGTATAAGTCTGGTAATAAAAAAGGTGGGATGTGCTGCATGTTTTGGATGCCACGTTCAGCTGATATGACAGACTACCAACGTGGGACAGTGGTTTGATGTCACATCAGTAGTCTTTCTGCTCGTGACATCGTTACCTGTCTCAGTATGCCGAAATCCACCGTTGCTTATGTCAATTGTAGATGGAAAGCTGATGGAGCTATCACAGCAGAAAAGCGCCCTGGGAGGTCACTGACAGAGATCGACGAGCTCTGTCTTGGAATGTTCGAGCATCCCATACGTCATCAGTAGTGGACCTCGCAGTCAACCTGGAAAATGCTACAGGGACATCTGTCAGCACTGGAATCGTTCGCAGAGAAGTTTAGAAGAGAAGCCTTAGGTTATTGCGGCAGAGCTTCTGCGAACAAGCCACACATCACCCCACTCAACTCCAAACGACGTTTGGAGTGGTGTCTTTTCACACCGTTCCTGGACCGTAGATTCTTGGAAAAGGGTTCTGTGAAGCAACGAATCACGCTTCCAAATGTTTTACTCTGATGGTCGTGTTTGGATCTGGAGATTGACCATGGAACGTTCCGGCACGACTACATCATTCCAACCGCCAAGTTTGGTGGAATCTCGGTAATAATATGGGAGTGTTGCAGTTGGATGGGGCTTGGTCCGCTGGTGGACATGCTCAAAGCCATGATATATGATGGCTAGCCGGACACCCCGGACAATTTCATGCTTCCCACGATGTGGAAGTACTTCAGCAGTGATCCTTGCATGTTTCAGCACGACACAGCTCCATGCCATACTGAACTGCGTGTCCGAGACTGGTTTCCACAAAACAACGTGTTGGACTGGCCGGCCAGAGTCTAGATCTCAACCCCATCGAACATCTTTGGAACGAATTAGAACGCCCATTTCGCTTCAACGGCTGTCATCAGCATCAGGAATGAGGGTAGTTTAGCGCAAGGAATAAAAGAATTTCCTGTTGTGACGTATCAGAAATTGGTTAAAAGCATGTCCTGAAGGGTAGTTGCTGTCATTCAGGTCAAAGGTGATCCCACTCAGTATTAAAAATGTAATTAAACGCATTTTTTAACCACAACTAGGTGCCCAAATCCTTTTGTCAACATAGCGTATAATATTATATATGATATGTATAATTATAAGTATAATCATAATAATTATTATAATCATTATGGCATTTAGCTCAATAATCGTATCTTCGAATCATTTTTTTCTTTAGAATTTCTAAGCAACATATACATGAAAATATTCATACAAATGTAAATAATTTCAAGTAACTGTTGCAGAAGGCGATATCCACTTACAGCAGTTATCGCGTTCCATAACAGAATGAATCTTTCCTAGGTGAACTGAATCCGAGTTATGAAAAGATGTCAGTTCGAGTTATCATTGTTCCTGTTTTACGCACTGAGCCAGCTGAAGGTCTTAGCTAAGATCATAAGCTGTACTTTATCTGTTAATTGCATGTGTTCCCTGGCTGGTTTGTCTGTTTTGCGGTCAGTAGATGAATTTATAGGAGAAAACCGTCTACCACCTCCTTACGACACCACTTTCAGATGAAAAGTCCTATAGCATATCCCAGTGGGAATAGAACATCTGTATTATTAACCATATAATACGTTATTATTCTCCCGATTGTATAACAGAGTTTTAATGTTTATCCAACTGTTTCAAAGAGACTCAAAGATGCATAAATTGGACTGAATCTACATTCAGTCCAGTTTAGGCATTGGACTGAATGTAGATATCGATGTCAGCAGCACTTTCATTACAAAGACAGTGAACAAACTGTTCAGGTTTAGGCCGTGTTACTAATCTCTGTGTAAGGTCAAGATCTGATCTTTCCCTTTGATGGTTCTCCCCTTTAAGTCAATGGAAGACTCAAAGAATTATCCACGTTCCCTCAGTACTTCCTTTTTTTTTTTTTTTTTTGTAAGTTAGCTGTTTGACCAATTTTAAAACAATACATAATGCTTTATAGCTGTTTTTTTTTTTTTAATTTTGAAAGAATACTTACAGCAAACACCCCTCTCAATACTTTTCGAAAGCAACAATTTTTTAATTTGCTGGTCTCTTTGTCGAGTAGTTAGCGCATCCTCTCTCCAACCAACCAACAGGCTGCAGATTCTAATCCTCAGGTGAGAGATGAATATCATCGTCCGGTGTGAGGCCATTTCCCCATTTATTCGAGGCCTGAAGTGGCTTGAAAAAGTTCCATTGGTCTTTAGATCAAGGTTTCCTAATTTATTTTGTGTAAAATAAATATAAAAAATACAAAAAGATATAAAATTAATAAAAAGTAGAAAAAATCATTAGCTTCTCACATGAAAAAGAATTCATGTGGATTTTTAAGATGTCTAAAGTTTGTTTTAAAATTAGCAAAACGTTTAGGGGAAATGTATGGTTTACCGAAAATAGCAACTGCTATGATATGTACATGTCTTTGAGGGGTTCGACTGATTAAAAGAGAGACATTTCAATTGAATATGATCCATCTCTGGACAATCCATCAACGTTGAGCCCAAGATTCTTTTCTCAGGATGGAGGTATGGAAAGGGTAGGGGAAAATAGAACATATCAAGTAAAGAAGTCTAGCTAATATCATCTATAAGAATTCATGATATTCTCAGGACTTAAACTAATTTCAAAGTAATTCAGGAGGATACTATATATATATATATATATATATAAAGTCTATTTTGCTGACTTTTTTTAACGAGTACATACAAGTGCGTACAAATAAGTACTCGTTAGGATTAAACATCGCCTCTTATCCAGAACGCCGTGGAAATGCACTCCTTTTCCGAGAGGGGGGAAGATGAAGATCGACTGCGTACCGATTTCCAAAAAAAAAACTTGGAGCGTAAAGAAAGTGCTGCTTATTCCTTGGGAAAAAAAAAAGGAATTGGACAATTGAATTTATTTTCTTTGTTTATTGTGTGAATCAGAAGTATTTCTGTCACAAATAGCTATGATAAGAAATATGATAAAGAGGTGCAGTCTAAATTCTGTTGAGATTAAGGCGTCACATTTATACATCAAGAAGTTTTTCAAGTTAAGAATAATGATATCTGATGAGGGGAATTACGCAAATTAGCTCACTGAAGAAGCCCAAACCAGGTTGAAAAAAGTTCGAGATTTCTGTAACAAAGTTTTTTCTCCACTCTTTTTGTTGGAAAGTATATTATACTTGACAAGAAATTATATTTTTGTCTTAAAGAAAATATAATTTTTTTATCAAGTACAGAACTCCACTCTTTCAAAAAATCTAAATATAGCGAGAGAGTCTAAGAAAATTAATAATGTGTTGAGTAAGCCGAACGCCAGCTAATCTGCTTTCAGATGAAGGGGTTCGTATCCCAGACAGAATTCGAATCCAGGTCTCTCCAGTGAAAGGGCGCTTCTACATCGACTGAGCTACCGAGGTTCCTTCGCAGGAAGCTCAGTTTTAAAACTCAATAGCTTAAAATTTTAAATGTGTATTTAAAGATGTGTGACATTTTTTACAATTTTTTTTTTTTTTAATCTGCAGAGCAGCTTGTGATAGTTGGATGCTGCAGTAGAAAGGAGAAACTTATATTCCTATAGCCTTAGATGGTTCGGCCGTAATTGTAAAATTAAAAAAAAAATCCCTCTAATATTACTATCTCCGCTACCGAGACTGGCTAACGCACGCTCAGTTGAAAAGCTGATAAGTATTCTTCACGTACTGGTGTGGGTCTCTAATTTTCTAGATCAGCATTCCTGAAACTCTCTCGGTTGTACAGTGCTATCAAAGAGCCGCTGTAGCTCATCTGGTTCTGAAACCTTTAGTTTGAAAGACCTGGGTTCCAGTACCTTCTAGAAGCGAGAAATCTTTATCAGGGGTTTTCAATTAAATGGAAAATCCGGTTATCCGGTCTCATACGGAGGTGGACAGTTTTTCTCCTAAAACCTCGGGGTTTGTCGTACTTGAAAACAGACAAACCAGTCCCGTGAACACAGATATCTATCTACACGAACAAGATATGATGAGATTTCTCTTTCTGATGCAAACGCATCTCAGCCATAGCTTCTTCAGCCAGTTAAAAAAGTATAAATTACAAAGTTTCTGAACCTTTGATTGATTTTTACATGTTTGGAAGCTGTGCACTCAAATCCTCTCTAAGAATGTCTAACAAGAGTTCAGTCTGATAACTTGACGATTTTTCTCTGACGAATTCACTTAATTTCCCTCTCTCTCTCTCTCTCTTTTTCTCTAATAAAGAATGTTTCTTCGGTATGTCATTTTGTAGGTGTTCTATGAAATGTTCTACTAAAGTGGCCTCCACTTTCTTCCAAAATGTAACAGAAAGAACAGCGCTTTTCAACGTCCGTTCATCACCAGACTTACTGAACCAACTGCTCTCTCTCCTCCTCCTCCTCTATTATTCCATTTACCTCTGCTCTTTGGAATTTCCCTCCCTCACGCTGTCTTCCTGAAAGACTACAATCTTTAGCTGTTCAAGAAACGTGTCAATAGCTTCATTCTGTCTCCTTAACCTCCTGCCTGTAAACGATACTAATGTGCTACGGGTCTTGTAATGCCCAGTGTGTGGGTCTGATATAGAAAGTGTAAATTTTATATATTTCGCTTCGTAGATCCAAATTGTAAAGGGAGCTTCCATGTTAGATAGTCAATTTGGATATACACAACCAGTAGACTTTATGGTACATAAATTCTATAGTTTATTAGCATCCAAATTTATTATTTATAAATAATAAATATATTGATAATATTAAATAAAAAAAAAGCAAGAATAAATATGGAGTGTGGTTTCTGCTGGTTTATTGATATCCACAGCGATCACTGTGGAAAGAAGGCTTTTTACGGTCCAGATTTTTGAATTTGTTTTTCATTCGCACGAAGTGAACCAGCATTCATTACTACGAAAACTGACCACATTTATTTAATCACAGGGTTTACCAATACGATTTTACTCCCGTGTTCTTTAAAATCACGCTGGCCTGCATTTCGATAGCCTGCATAGATCCTTAGGAAAAACTAAAAGCAGAATGCTTGTAAGGGAAAGTTGTTAAGTTAATCTGTGAGAGTGGTGAGTAGATTCAAGAGCGTGTCTATCAGGGATAAAATAACAACTAGGAGGGAATTGACGGGGGAGGAAGAGAGTGATTTTAATTTAATGTCATCAGACCTGGGAGGAGGGGACAGAAAATCAACTTACAATCTTCTTTGTGGAGTCCCTGATGAAAAGATTTCAGCTATCTTAGCAGGCAATCGATATAAACAAGACAGGAACAGAGTGGCAGGTGCGCAGTGAATGTCAATTAAATACCCTTGATTATAATTCGCTGAAAATTTTAAAAAATTAATTTCACGGTGTTATGATTCAATGGAAATATTGAGTCCAGAAACAACTTTTATAGATTAGGGGATATTTTCCCTCCTATTCTCTGAATATGTTCAGAATATTTACAATAAATATCGGTAGAATATCATACCGGATTTGTTAAACACACCATTCCAGATGTCGATAAGCTATTTATCATGCAGTCTCGAAAACTGAATGATAGTTTTACGTAAGCTTGAGTCTATAATCAAAATTATTTACCAGCAAGCGATTCTTATGTTTTAAAATAATTTCAAAACTATCATGGTTACTTTACATTGATATACGGCAGTGAGGGTCATGGAAGTTTTGAATACATCCGTGAAACCCATCAGAATAGTGGAATGAAACTGAAGCGAACATTTGGCCGTGTAAACATTCTTCCTAAAACGAAGAACAGAACAAGTATTTTGATTGAATGCACAGATTAGAAAATTTCATTTAAAGGGAGGAACTGAATTTCATCGGGACATGCCGTGTTTCAGTGAACTCGACGTTTTGGCTCCGCAGCTGTTCGAATAACTTCCTTCGATTGCATAGTAGATAAAATGCGTTTGTTGCAGAATTCGTGGGTTAGCGAAAAGTATTCGTGCTTTATAAGCCATCACTTTCATTTTGTTATGTTAATCTCACCCACGAAAGGTCGTTAGCCTATCGTATATTTGTATGAGTCAGTACTGTGTGTCCGCTAAGGGCAGATAATCCGATTTCCGTAATCTAAGCTAAGCATGGTACTTTCTAGACAATTCAGTCCTCCTATAAGCAGGATTGTGATCTCACAATGAGCAAATGAAAATTTACCAATCATCCTGAAGCATTCACAAACGTATATGTTATAGTGGTGTTTGAATCCACAGTCTATAAATTTAAGACTGTGGATTGAAACACACACACACACACACACACACACACACACACACACACACACACACACACACACACACACACACACACACACACACACACACACACACACACACACACACACACACACACACACACACACACACAAATTGAATCAACTATAATGTGGTGCTTTGCACATGGATTGCGTTTGGAGCTGATTTCCTAAACATTTAAATGTAATAATTAAATTTTTCCTAGAAATCTTTTCTTATTCTGATTGTGATGAAACCGAACCGCATCAAGGAACACGGATTGGAGAAACGAGTTATAGTTATCATTGCTTTAACATATACCCCAAAATCAGAGAAAAACCTTATGATAGAGAATAACATTAACTTCCTTAAAAAAAAAAAAGTACGAGCGAACCAAGTACAGATGATCGCAAGAAAGATGAGATGAAAGTAAGTAGATGTGATTTTTCGATGCCTTGGAAAGATAAATGTCTATGCCAAACGCATCTAAAAGGAACACCTGCATAGCCAGAAGCACTACTCACTCATGCAAAAGGGCACCTCTGTGGTGGTCCCACAGCGGGCGACTTGTCGACTGATGCTCGAGACTATTATCCTACCAAGTGGAGGACAGAAGTGGCTTCAAAAAACGTTTCACGTTGGGTCCATGGAAAACGGTTTCAGAATATTTAACCCTTAGTTAATCCATAGTATTAAATGCACGACAGTTTTACAACCCTTTGTGTTCGCATACAAATAAAAAGAAACACAAAGAAATTCTCGAGTTTGAATTTGTTAGGTGAACAGCTTCCTAAAAGGGTGCAATCTGTCTGATGAGTACGCATTCTTTCTTATAATAAAAAAAATTAAGATTTTCTTCTTGAATTTAGTTTTAATTTGATTATAAATAATGTCTCGGAGTTTCTTATTTCTGAAACATAGCGATGAATCGTCCAGCAAGCTACTTCGTGTAAATACTTCACCAGAATTCTTCCCGATATTTACGCTTCAATTTTGGATTACAAAATCGAATCCTAAATCCGAATGAAATAAAAAAAAAATCTTTCTGGAGGTCCAGTGCTATGTAGACATCTGGATTGGTAGAAAGGGTATTTTAATATTTAGTCAGCCTATGATTGAGCCCGGCGGTAAAAAGAGCAGATTAAAAAGTGCGAAAAAGCCAGTTGAGCTTCTGCTCCTTGACTTTATACTCAATTGCGTGACTGCAGACACAGCTTCTCGTTACAATAGAAAGTGAATAGGGCAGGCAAAAAGGGGTCGTCTACAAGGTCATGCATGCACAGGATGTCATTCACTCTCTCTGCTATATTCTTTGCCAACAACACATTCGAGTACAAGAGTCACAATCGGAGCGATTTGCTCCTCGGTGACGGTAATATGGTGCTCGCTAACCTTTTCATAGGTCTTTACGAAAGCCAGAGGAGGAGCCACGTTCACCGAGAGCAAAGCGGGATGACGTGTACAAATAAGCTCGGTTTTTTCCTTTTTATTATTATATTTTTTTCAGAGGGTTCACGGGAAACATCACGTACATGTGGCTACGGTGCAGTGCCGTGACGTGTTCCCTCGTGTGACTCTTGCCTTTGTCCCCCCCCTTTCCCCTTCCATGGTTTTGTGCCTGACCAGCGAGGTAGATGCTAATCGCTTTTACACATGCAGCCCATGTGTGATGTATTTAAGGCCTATTAACGACCGCTATCACTCAACGGCCAGCAGGGAGGGCGACAAAAGATCAACTGCACCCTGTTGATCTATATGAAACCGGGCTATTGTGGTACCTCACGAAAATGCCGTCCTCGACGTCACTGATTCCGCGTACGGAGGGGGGGGGGGGTAGGGCGTCCCATCAAAGAGGCCTTTTCATGGTCATGTGTCGTTCAACTGCGGATTCATCTCCCGTTGCAGTGTTTACAAAAGAGCAGCCGGTCTCACCTTCTAATGCCCATTAATCGCTCTAAGAAGGTTTTCAGGTATTGGGAGTCGATGAAACGCAACTACGTAAACACCAGTGGCCATCACGTGTGTGCACGAGTGAATAGTGGGCCTATACTCCAGATGCAAGGAAATGGCTGCTTTCCTTGTCGCCACTGTTGGGAGATGCAAGAAAGATGATCGCCCCATTAACACGACCCCAGCTTTGAATACCAGTGAAAGAGATGTTTTGGACAGCGAAGAATGGGACCCTCTTTGACAAACGAGTGCAAAGTGAAAGGACCTCAGTCTATTGGACACCTAATTGTGACGTCATTTTCGTGATTTAAACGCCAATATTACGCTTTTATCTAGATGTCGCTTAATAGATGAATGAAATATCGCCTGGTGCTGTGCATATTGGGGGACGGAAAGATGAGGTATGTTTCATTGCAAGATGGGGATGATGCTGAATATCACCGGGCAGAAGCAGTTACGATCGAGGTTTTGTAAAGAAGTAACTGATACTTGGGCATTCACTGAACGATGCTCCAAAGTCCGCAAATAACAATATCAAATTAACTCTTGATAAGAATATTAAAAATAGCACTGTCCATTCTGAAGCTGGGTTTGCCAACTAGAGCAAGTTGGCCTGTCCCGCAGTAGTGACTACAATTAAGAGGAAATTATCGCAGTAAAAAAAAAAAAAAAAATCCTTACTTAATCTACGATGGTTTTTCGCTACTGCGTGTTGGGATATGTGCTGGCCGAAAAGTGTGCGAGTTTCCCGACCTATTTGTCTCATTCGAGCCGGACAAGTCACCTTTATTTAAAAATCCCTTACAAAGGTTCCTGGCGTAAAAAAATAGTTCAAATTCTGTACTTTCTGAAGACAGAAACAAAGAAAACTGAGTTAATAGAGATCAAATGACTGATGCTAATACAGAACTACAAAAGCCATCGCTAACCATCAGTTAATGAAACTGCTGATGGTACAATAAAACTAAAAATAAAAAATAATAAAGCGCATTTTATGACTTAGTCCTGACTTATCTTCCTTCATATTTTCATATAAAATAATAACTTTCTGCGAAATATATCAATCAGCTTTTTATGAAGTTAAAGTCCACTCATCTTTAACGTGAACAAAACTTTTATTACAAGAATGCATCGTCAAAGGGGGGGGGTATAAGTGGGCTGCAGATCCTCTCCAATTCATATTGTCGTTACTTACACGGCTTTAAACCCAATATCGGACTTCATGTAAACATTTTAAATGAACATTAACATTCCGATGAACATCAGAAAACGCATCGCCAAGAACAGTGTCAGTTAATGTTTAATTCATTTTAGTCTGCCGCTGATTGCGTTTTTAGTATGCACTGACTTTCAAAAATCTATTTTTTGTGTTTTAATTAAATCGGTGATCTATAGAATAAAGCTCGCATATTTTAAAGTAAGAAGAACTAAGTCTCGTTGAAATTAAGACTTTCTTACTGCTCGGAATTGAATTAGAATGTTCTTAGAAGTTTGTTAGAAATGCTTTTGGTGGTGGATTAAAGGATGCTTGAATTTGGAAATCGATATCGCGTTAGTTTTCAAAGGAAAAAAAAAAGTCTTCCGATGAAGGTGATCCATTCCTTGTACTTTGAACAATGTTCTCTTTAAAAGAAATCTAAAAATTTCCTTTGTAAAGAAATCAATGTCATACTTTCCGATTGCATTTCTTTTTTAATTGTTCATGTTAAATAAAATCTTATGGAAAGTCTGGTCCGAGAGTAGATTTTTAGCAACCAACCACTTAAAATATACTTTTACTGTTCTGGAAGGAGAGAACTTTTTCAAAAATCAAAACCACTCATTTCAAAATTCCAGTTTGCGAATGATCAATCTGTAAAAATATTGCTTGGTATTGATATTTGTTATGACAGCTTTAGTTAAGAACAATTTGGCTCCTAGTCAATAGTTGATAGTAGAGAGAATTATCGCCATCATACCATTCCTGCATTTTTTTTTTTTATATCAAAATTCCCACGGACTACAATTTCAAAACCTTTCGAATATCAGAGCCGAGCGTGGGAAAGTGTTTACGCAGAATGATGGAACCTACTGATTAGAAACGCCGTTGATGGGAGAGGCAAAGTTCCTCATTGCGTTATTTTTCAAAGGAGATTTAGCAATTAAAATTACACCCATCAACCAAAAAATGAAAACAAAAAAAACCTGGCTTTTTTTAAAAAATATTTTTCTATTCAAATTCATACAAATCTTGAAATACAAAGTTATTAACTTTGTATTTCAAGTATTATACAAAGTAGTAATACAAATATATAAAGTATTAATACACTTTGTATATTAATATTTTATTAATTTATTACCAGTTAATGTATCAATGGCATCTTTTATTTTCAATTTTAATTAAACACGAATTGTAGACTAAGTTACATTATTAAAAATGTTGTTATTACAAATGAATGAACGTGTCTTAAATCAAACGTTTCCTAAAATGCTTATAAATGAACTAAGTGTTGCTTGGAAGACAAACTTGTGTGTTATCGCAGTATCTCGAAAATCACAAATCCATTAAAGATATTTTGGAATCATTGCACGACGTCCTATGAAACGTAGACGTTACGAATCCATGTGTAGTATTTTCCAATACTTTTCCCCCCCCCACTCTTTTGAACATTCTCCTTATGTTAATAGCAATCGAAACAGAATTTGAACCTTCCTTTGGAAGATGGCAGCATAAACATTATTAAAGACAACTTTAAAAATTATGTTCACTATAATTCAGCTCGTTTTTTTTTCTTCCGGGATACTTTACAACAAAATTTATTATTCTTCTCATCTTCCTATTCCTCTCGCGGTGTCGAGGGTTTATTAATCATCGGACCTCAAGCCGTTCACAGGATAAGGTGGTCAGCCCTACGGCCCGTATATCCGAAGGCTTGTTCGAAGTGTTGAGTTTTCAAGGCCGGTTTGCCTGCTTTGCGGGATGAAAAACTCCAGGATAAACTGGGGAAAAACTTGGGTGTGGACCACAGGGTCCACATCCAAGACCGGCTAACTTGGCTATGGCTGAAGAAAATCCTTCAGCGCCTTACGTCACCGACGGGAATCGGACCTATGGCAGTCCTTCCCCAAGGATATGGTTGCGAAGCGCACAGCCACTGGGCTAACCGCGCGGACATTATTATTATTAACGTAGCATTTTATTTTATATAGTGTGAAAGAGTTCCACGTTTTACCTCTTGAACAGGAACACTGAGTGAACTAAGTGGTATCAAATTGAGAGTGGGCCTCAATTAAGATCTAATTTTATCGAAAACCTGATCTACAGTCAGGAAAACACCCAAACACGGATAAAGACGCTGATAAAGGAACATAAGATAAAGCCAAGAGCGCTGAGGATTAACCAGAAGACTACATCTAGGACCAGTAGTCCATCCCAGCATAACCAACTATACATACATCTTCAAGGCCCACCTTTCCTAATTGGGTTGTGGGGGCAACAGCTGCAAGAGGAACTTCCAATGGTCACGATCCTCTGCCACCAAGCTCAGGTGTTCTGGTGGGATTCCCAAACATGTCCACCCAAGGTTTTGGATATAATCTATCCAGTGAGTCCTTGGCCTTCCACGTGGCCTCCCACCCTCTGGCTTGGCAAAGAGGGCCTGCTGAGGGAGCATCTCTTGTGGCATTCTGACCAGGTGCCCGAACCAACGTAACTGTGATCTCTCAACACGGAGAAGCAGCGATTGAGTATTGAGGGTTTCCCGAATTGCAGAGCTTCTAACTCTGTCGAGTCTTGTCAGCCCCTCAACCCCTCGAAGGAACCTCATTTCAGCCGCTTGAATTCGTGTCCGCATTCTTTCGGTCATTACCGAACTCTCATGACCATAGGTGAGGATGGGAACATAGACTGTATTGAAGACAGCCAGCTTTGCCTTCTGGCTTAACTCCCGCTTCAATACTACCGAACGGCCAAGCTCCCGCAATATTGAGCTTGCCAAGCAAATTCGAGTATCTAGCTCGACGTCCCATTTTCCATCATTCGTGAATATGGAGCCAAGGTATTTAAACTTCTCCACCTGCCTCATTGGGACTCCACTTACATATAGAACAAAACTGGGATGGTTGTCTTGAGACCACAAATGTTTCAGTTTTGGCCACACTGATCTTCATTCCGGCATTTGTAGCTGTTTGTGCAGATGCCGGAATGAAGATCTGGGTCCGCTGGAGGTCATCTGTGGAAGAGCTAAGCAGAACTAAGTCATCTGCAAAAAGCAGACGTCCAATGCTACATCTTCCAATTCTGACAAACTCACTGCCTCGGCTGTGCCTATCAATCCAGTCCATAAATATTATGAAAAGGAGGGGTGACAGAACACACCCTTGGCGGAGGCCAACGGAGACTGTGAAAGGTTCAGACTTTGTGCTGTTTACCCTGACACAAAACTCTGAGCATTCATACAGGGACTTGATGGCGGCTAATAGTTGGCCATCCACTCCATACTCCTGTACTACTTTCCAAAGCTTATCCCGAGGAACCCGGTCATATGCCTTCTCCAAGTCCACAAAATATGCGTAGACATTCTTGGCATATTCCCAAGATTTTACAAAAACTTGCCTTAAAGTGAAGATTTGGTCAGTTGTGCTTCTACCAAGACGAAAGCCACATTGTTCTTCCTGGAACTTTGACTCAACTATGCTCCTGCACCGTCTTTCCAAGCACCTAGCATATACACTTTCCCAGGCAGGCTGAGCAGAGAGATGCCACGATAATTACTGAAATCGTTCTGGTCTCCCTTCTTGAAGACTGGTATTATTATGCCTGTCTGCCATTGCTTTGGTGCTCGCCCAGATATCCAAGCAGCCTGACACACTCGAGTCAGCCAGAGAACACGGTCTCGATTTAAGGCTTTTAGCATTTCGGGCTGAATTTCATCATCGCCAGCAGCCTTGCCCGATTTTAGCGATTTTATTGCAAAATGGACCTCTTCTACTGTGAGACTAGTCATTACCCCCATCTGCACCTCTTGGATGTCCACAACTGCTGGGCCACTCGGGTTAAGAAAGCTCTCAAAGTATTCCCTCCATCTGTGGAGGATATCCTTCTCGGTTCTTAAAAGTGCACCATCAGAGGCCTTAATTGCCCTTGCTGTGCACGATTTCCTCCCTCGAAGGCGGCAGATGGTCTGCCAGAATACTTTGTTTGCATTTGCATAGGATGAGTCTAACTTTCTCCAAAGGATTCCCAAGCCTTCTGCTTTGCTGTCTTTACTGTCTCAGCAGCAGCTTTTCGTGCCTCAGCATACCGCAAACGCATCTCAGGTGACCTGACCCTAAGCCATGTTAGGTAGGACTCCTTTTTTGTCCGGGAAGTTTTTTGGACTTCTTGGTTCCACCTTGGTGGAACCAAGAAGTCCAAAGAAGTCCTTTTCTCACTGTCCGTTGCCACGCTGAGCCCCTTTTTGCCACAGCATGAGAGTGCAGAGGCAGTGACAGCTGTTCTGAACAGCTTCCACTCCTCCCCAACATCTGCAGTATGCTTGGGAATCTCTTTGAACCTGGAGGAAAGGTCATCTGCAAAATTCTTCCTCACAGCCTCATTTTCCAATGCCTCCCATTTCACGCGGTATAACTGCTTAGGCCTACCAGCGCTGATGGTAGCATCTGGTTTCTGAAGCCATAGAGTGCACACAACAAGGTGGTGGTCAGTTGACAGTTCCTCTGCCACCAAGCTCAGGTGTTCTGGTGGGATTCCCAAACGTGTCCACCCAAGCTTTTGGATATAATCTATCCAGCGAGTCCTTGGCCTTCCACGTGGCCTCCCACTCTCTGGCTTGGCAAAGAGGACCTGCTGAGGGAGCCTCTCTTGTGGCATTCTGACCCGGTGCCCGTACCAACGTAACTGTGATCTCTCAACATGGAGAAGCAGCATAACCAACTAACCAAGACGAAAAGTTTCCTTTTACTATAGCTACATAAATTAAATTAATCTCTTGTTTAGATATCTTTTTTAATGTGCGTCTAACTCTTAGTACGTGCTGTGTTCTCATTTCTTTCCCACAGTGAACATTTCTAGTTTATAGAAGTACTTTTTGTTATGCTAATTTTAAAAGCATTCTAAACTGCAGCAGAGATAATCCTATGTAAGCGCACATTCCTTTTGATTTTCACTATTTAAAAATAAGTATTTGTTCGGTAAGTTTCCTTCGTATGGAATCCGGTTATGCTTTCATTCAAGAATATGATGCTCATCATATACGTTTCCATGGCAACAATCCTTGAGAATGATTTCATTTCACCCATAGATACACATACGAAGAGTATTATTTATAATGATTTTCATGCATTAAAAGTGTCCTTCCCCTTTGTAAAACTGGGGAAAACAAGAAAGATAACATTAAGATTCTACTTCACACTCTAACTCTGAATAGTACTCACTTTCCTCAAAGCACAAAATCGAAATGGAAACTTTACCGTTAACTTAGGTCGTATTTTTTTTTTTTTTTTTTTTTTTTTTCTATTTTAAACAAATTCACTGAAATCACTTGCACAGGGATAGGCAAGACAACTCATCCTTCCTTTTTTATTTTTTAATCTTAAATAAAACATCAGTAAAATGGTAACTTTGATACAAAATTATGAAGTCTTTATAAATCATCTGATATTGGTGAATTCAAATCTCACGTGAGGTATGGACGTTTGTAAATTCATATTTTACTCTTTTCTAAATAAACTAATGGGGATGCTTGTATTAGTGGGAACAGTTTTTACGTTAGTTGTTTTTAGGTATGTTTTGCGTAAACACCTATTCGATCTGTTTGGATTCATCTGTTAGTGCGCAAATAACAACCAACCCTAATCTCCCAAAATATATTATAATGGCATTTAGGATTGCTATTAGAAATTATTAAGACAATTCGATTTTAGATGATACAGATCATTTTCGGGGAAACATTTCTTCAAGCGATAAAAAAATGCTCCGCTCTGGTTAGAGAATTTAATAGTTTTGCGTAATTTGAATTTCTTAATGACAAAATGTACAAATAAAATAAAATAAAATAAAAATAAAATAAAAAACTCTCTGGGTTCAATTGTGGAACTGAATCCACAAGCGAATTCAAGTAGTCATGAGCTATATTATCAAACATGCTTTTAAGAAAACCATGATGTCTGTGTTTAAACCAATTCACTGATATCGCTTGAACAGAAACAGGCAAGGCAACTTACGCCCTCTATTTATTTGATAAGCAACTGAAATATATCATCTTTCGATCCTTTCCGTACGTGTTATGTTTTAGTAGGAAGACTGCATAGAAATAACGCTTTGAAGCACATATAAATGAGATTCATTATACATCTGCATTGCCAAATAATTCCTTAAAAATGTTTATTGGAGCTCTAAAGATTTAAAATTAATGACATCTCTCTCTCTCTCTCTCTCTCTCTCTCTCTCTCTCTCTCTCTCTCTCTCATTTCCTTACTGTAAGTTTTCAAGCCAGTCTGCTACGGGTGATAAATGAGAGTTGTGTGGGAAGGAAAAATCCTACTACTTCCGTAGGAATCTGGAATACCCTGACAAAGTTCGACATGTCAACGATCACAATCGAACGTCTTTGCCAACAAAAGGGCACATCTTACTTGACCAATCCGAATTCGATTGAATTTTGGGTAGATAGTGTAGGTTACAGAATCGTATCGTTTCCTGCTTCTTCTCTCTTGTAACTTCTGATCATTGCCAACAAGGGGAGAGAATATGACCCCTAAAATAAAATATCCATCCCACACATTTTGTCTAAATATGCATTTCATCAACTAACTTCTACAAAGCAAGTTAGTCATTAAATTGTTTTAAAAGTGGTGTGTGTGTGTGTGTGTGTGTGTGTGCATGCGCAATCTTTCGTTGTGAATGACTAGTTTGTTTTCTAATGCGATTCCTGACGTAAGTAAAGTCTAAAATAGTAAAGTTATCCAGATGATGTGGTTAGGGATTACGTGCCTTTTTAGCGGAGATTATATCAACTTTCATTCATGACGATTGCAGCTCGAATTGAAAGTGACTCGAACACTCCATATGCAATGGCGGTTTTTCCTTTTTTTTTTAAAATTCCTTCCAGATCGCAGGAAAGTACGCATAAGAAAAAAAAATCCATTCATGAAACAACAACAACAACAACAACAACACAACAACAACAACAACAAAAACAAAAACAATTAATTATCTCTTGCAACGATTATGCAAAACAATTGTTGTCAACATAACACAACGTATTTTCAGTTCTGCATCCTTCAATACAATATGGCGGATTAAGCATTTTGATATACTGGT
This sequence comes from Typopeltis vanoorti, assembly GCF_054136105.1. Lineage (NCBI taxonomy): Eukaryota > Metazoa > Arthropoda > Arachnida > Uropygi > Thelyphonidae > Typopeltis > Typopeltis vanoorti. The sequence continues at coordinate 18,985,992 of NC_143552.1, read as the reverse complement.
TTGCATTGAGACGTCCATATCTAACGTTTCTCCATTGTTCGTAGTATTTTTAGGCAAAATACCAGTAAATTATTGCCATGATAACACTTGCTACTTTGCGCTAAATGAATTGTTGAATCTCATATGACGAAAAGTTTTATTCTACAGTGCATTTTATTTAATTGCGAGTGGCCGAAACTAATGTTGTATTTTGAAAGCCTCGTGCCGGCATATCATTTAAGCGGACCTTTGCACACTTTTCTTAAATGAAAACCTGCTTACCGATTGAAATTGCAATTTCCTCTATACAACATGATAAAGAAGGCATTAAAAATCCACATACTACGCCTTTGGGGAACCACTCCTTTTTTGGTGCAAGCCCCCACATTCTTGCAAGTAATCCTGACAAAGAAAATATACCGATAGGATTCTGCCACGTGTCTGCTCTGATATCAGTTCCGTGTTGGACGATTGAACAAACAGAAATGGGGATTACCACACCAGCAACTACTACAACAGGATGGCAGATAAACACTGATAGAGCATTACCTTTGATCTTAAACCTTCAGATAAATTACGATAACATGTGGTGGGGAAATATTACAAGCTTTTGAGACGGAAAGCGACTGACACGAACATCCCTCGAATTCGAGGGATCCCCAGATCCATTCGAATTTCATTCCCTGCATACGTCACTGATATACACGGCTATGCATTCGTGATACGGACCGCAAACAAAGGGCGTGTTTATCGAACAGAAGGAACGATGTGAAATTCGCCACTTCCTTTGCTTCGAAATGAAAAGCATGGGGGATATGAATGGGAGTTGGGTCCCCCAACTCTGACAGAAGGAGACAACTTTCACTGAAGGAGATAGCTGTTCAAAAGAGGCTCGCCTCTAACAAATGATCAAACACCTAGGTATACATTGAGAACTGATTTACACCATTCTTATCGCTTTTATTTACCTGCAAAGAGCGAAGATTAAGTTGCCTGTCAATAAAGAACACGAGATTGTCCCCCACCCCCGAAGATACACATTCCTGTGTAACCCTATACTCACCTCTTCAACAGTGAGAGAACCGCTAATCATGCCGTCACTTGAAACAGTGCTTTTGTCATCCCACCTGCCCTCTTTCTGTTTGATATTTAATTAAAGAGCCCTAACAGAGAGAGAATATTGCAAATAGAATCTTTAGTATGTGACTTATCATGCACCGAAGCCACTCTGCCTCCCACTACAACTTTATGCATTCAAGGCGGCAGTGATCAGAGGTGCTTGTTTTAGTTATAAAGATGGAGGATAGAGTATTTCCTATTTGTAGGCGATTATAATACAGTTCATACAAACTCATTTCGATATCCACATATTCATGATTTTTATAACTCCAAAAAACTTATGAATAGTCCAACCCACGAACCAGAGACATCACTTTATAGAAGCGACACCATTCGTCTATTCTGTATTACTTGTTATTGTTGCTGTTATTTGAGGTTGCTTCCAAACTAACTAAAACTAGCGTCATTTTGCCTGTTAATTCCGTGTTATTTTCTGTGGTTTGCGAGAGGGAGAACTCGAGTTTCCGGCACTCATTCATTGTTAGCAGGAAAGATTGAAAATTAAAAGGATATGAAAAGAGAAGTAGAAAAAATTATTTACTAATATGAAATTAAGTATATAACACAGTTATTAAGCATAAATTTATTGTACAATATATAAATAATAAGTAAACTGTATATTAATTGCTAGTAGCTATAATTTTTATGCGAAATAACTCCAGCTAAAGCTTTGTTTTTATTTTTGAATTTAAAAAAAAATAAAGTATTTATATATAAGTTTTAAATCAAAGTTATCTGAATAAATCCTTAAAAAATATTATAAAATAATTTTAAAAATATTTTCCAACACCAAGAATTTTTATTAATCTCAATTGGTGTCTTGCATAAGGCCGTGATCTTATTACTCGCATGCCAATGTTCAATTTGCTATTGCTTTTAACATATTGGAATAATACTTTCAAGCTCACCGATATTTAAATACCATTTACCATTTGCAGCTTGGCCGAGAAAGTTTATACAATTTGCCTGAAGTGTAGGCGCGGGTAATTGAGATCGGGTAACTAAACAATAAAGGGAAGTTGTCCTGAAACTATTGGGAAAAACATTACATGTCTGATGCATGCCCGGAAGGATAGAAAGGTGTTAGAAAATCTTCCAGCCTGTGTCGAGAGACATTGCGAAATAAATTATGGACAAAGTTAAAACTGCAGTCTCGGTAAGAAACTTATGGACGTCTCCGTATTGTTCTACGATGGCATTTGCTGGAAACAAAGTCCCCCCCCGAGACCAGTTAAAATAGCATTTAGCCTTTAATCACAGCAACAGGCATCGTTTGAATGTGATTATTCTTTGATAACAGCGTCATTTGAGTCATAATGACATTATTTTTTAACAGTATTGGTACAATTATAATCTTTTTTTCCCCTTTTTACGGTTTGCTTAATTTCTAATAGGCAGGCAGAAAATTCTACATCCAACTATTTAGCATTTTTCTGCACTAAATGTTCGAAATTACAATAAAGACAAACATTAACAGTGACGCAATTATAACAACAACAACAGCATTACGGATTGTTAAAAAGATATTCTGTTTAAAAGTAATAGGTTACTTTTAAACAGAATATCATAAAATAATGGTATTTTATTTGACTGTGCTTATTACAACTGTGTAATTTTTTTAATAATTAACATTAATATTTTTATTATACAAGACGCTCCACTCGATCTTTTATGGAAGAGCAAAACAGATAAGCATATCATTTGTGACACTCCCACTAATCCTTTGGCACTATTAAAATCAGAGCTGATTTTTTAATAATTTATTCATATATTTGTTCTTTAAATATTTTAAATACGATTCATAATCGTCGTATATCAATTATAAAATAAAAATTATATATTAGTTTATTATATTTTTAAATAACTAATAAAATTCTTATTTAGTAAAACTGCAATTTTTCTACCAAAAACAGATAATTTTAGTTAAACTTATATATAATTATACGTCAATTTTATAAATCGCAGGAATCATTTTGCTAATTTTGGAAAATATTATTAAATAAATGTATTTATTTTCAACACACTAAAACCTTTTCTATTTTAAATTACTACATAACAAAAGTTTCTCAGTGCTTAGTAATCGTTCTGCATCAGAGCAAAAACTGGATTGATTTTCTTCTGCTTTTTAACCAAAATCATTGACCGTATTGCCTCCGATAACGAATGAAATTAAAGAGGAACCGAGTGAATGTGGTTGGTTATATATTTGTTTTCTATTTACAGACACACATTAATTTCAGTAGATGGAGAAGCCCATGATTCTTTTAAGTGCCTTCGCTATCACTTCCACCCTTCCTTTTCTGACTCCAACAGATGTATAAAGTGGCTGCATCCAGCATTCGCCATTTATAGCAGTGAAGTCCTTGACAGTCCTAAATCTTGGTAAAGACCTGCGTGTCTTTTGATATTTTATATCTATATCTCTCCCCAATGACAGGCTATTTGATTTTCCTGAAAAGCGTGTTTGCTCTCTATAACTCGAGTGAGGGTTTGGTGCGGGCAGTTACACTTTCCTCCCCCCACTTCGCTTCTGCCGCCGCTCTTCTACAGTGTGCAGACACTATAAAGTGATTCGATAAAGTAGCGGCAGGGAGAGCACACTCGATTCCGTTTTACACCACTCTTGGGTAACGATTTAATCTGGTGCAAGTTGTTTGGCCACCCAACCCTATTGGCCGCCCTTCAGTGATTGACCAGAGGCTATCAGGCTCACGCGAAGCCGTGGAACGTGTCACAGAACCTCCGTTATGGGCGAAAGGTGGATGGTTTGTCGGAGAATTACACATAAATGCGTACTTTTTCTCTGTCCCGATGATTGCTTCGCTTCTTGTAGAGCCCTTCCGAGAGGCGCACACACGCTGCGCCTCGAAAAAAAGAAATGAAACCAGTTTTTGAAACAATCGAACCGATATCTCTCTCGGGGGAGGTTTGGGCCGCCGCGCGTTCGGGTATCTCGCGATGGAGCATTGGTCGTCAGGGAGTAAGTGCTCGGAGGAAGGACCGTTTAACTGTGGCTTCCAACTGTCTTTAGGAGCTGTAACGTAGATATTTTCATCAACCATCGATATTTTTATGGCATTACTTTATTTCTCAGGGCCCTCGCTTGCGCTTAAAGGACCGGTTATCAGCCGCCTGAATTACACGAACTTTGATCTATTTCTTTATTCATTTCCAAAGACGTTTTTGTTTTGTTCAATCTTCAACCGAACTGTTTTATGAACACAAATGAATCGAGGTCAGGGGATTGTTTTCTGAAATCGCAAATAAGATTATCTGTTTCCCATCTAACTACTCTGATCAAGTATCGATATGAAGAAAGATCATCGCTCCTCACTTGTACATTAATTCCGTTATTTCTTTCGAATTTGTTTAATTTTCTGTTTTAAAGTGTTCAAAAAACTTTTTTTTGTATACCTTAAGTCCAGTATTAGTGAAACATTCTACTTTCAACGTATTTTAGATTAAATAGTCCCCTGATAGTTGGCTTGTCAGTTCATTTTAATGATTTTGATCTGAATATCCAGCGTATAAAGTTTGAAAATCAATAACAGAATGTGAAAGATTGAACACTGTGGAATAAATGAGATCCTTCTGCATAGGGAAATGTAAAATTATTATATCAGAGAGACCTCACGACAGCAATATTTTGCTTATTATATTCATCAGAGACATTACAATTACACATTTTAAGAATTTTTGTGCAAATTAAGAGAAATGATTTTTTTTTTACACAAAAAATTGTCTCACTGTTCCATGAATTATTCCCACCCAACGCTCTACATTCGGGCCACTTATAGAGAGACCATTTTACTTTTATAACCAATGTAAATTCTCAGGCTCGTTTGTCTGTGTGAATGTAAGAAATTTTATTTAGTCAAATTCTTATGCATGCGGCGAAAACATTAAGCAATGAAACTTCTATAGGCTGCTGTTACTTTTGGTTACTGTAAGAGAGAAAAAAGATACAGCAGTAGTCTTTGAGTCGGTTCTTGATTGGCTGCATCTTCTCGCTTCTCGATGCAGTTCAGTCACAAATTCAGAACCTGGATTAGCAACGGCTTCTCAATGCAGTTCAGTCACAAATAGCAACCGCTAATCCAGGTTCTGAATTTTCTTCTATTCCGAGATCAGGTTTCTGCTACTTTAGGTACTGATGCATTACCTAACTTGGCACCTCCTCACGGCGTAAATCTCTCACTGTTCCATGAATTATTCCCACCCAACGCTCTACATTCGGGCCACTTATAGAAAGACCATTTTACTTTTCTAACCAATGTAAATTCTCAGGCTCGTTTGTCTGTGTGCATGAAGAGAAACTCCGCCACCTCCACATGAAATCGACTACCTCACCTTCGACTGAAAAAAAAGGTCCTTTTCTTTCGAAGAATATTCCTCACACGAGCAAGAAAAAGTCGAACGCAGATCTTTTATAGCCAATGGCTCGTGTCAGATCACTAATATGATGACGCCTATGGGCTGTTATACTCTGTGTATTTTAGTGGAAGAAGAAATAGGATTCGAAAATAAAGCAGATTTCACAACAGTGCTGTTATCACGGAACCGAAGCATCTTTCTGATGTTCCTTGGTCAATCAACTATCACTGGTCTTTTCACATCACCATCCCGTAACCTCTACAAAGATGCATTCACTTGGAATCCAAACTCTGGTTCTCATTTGGATAACGTGCAGATTTCTGTCCATCAGAGAGAGAGAGAGAGAGAGAAAGAGAAAAAATATTTAATGAAAACAAAAGATGCACGCGTCTCTTTAATCTAAATCTAAAGTGATTGCCGTGATGGAATTAGAGAAAAAGAAAGATTTTGTTTCCAGTGCATCGAAATGAGAAACGATCCCGTGTAATTGACGAGAAAAAAAAAAGAAAGAAAAACACAACAACAACAGAAGTCTGTAATGACAGAAGGAGCGAAACAGGAGAGCCAAGATAAGACGGAAGAAAGAGATATTTCTGTTCTAATCTGATTCACTCTATCACTCTATCCAGCGAAATTAATTCCCCGTCTTTCTATTCCCTCGAGTTAGACAGCCCTCTTAAAGCTTTATACATTGTCAAGAATTTTTTCTTCTTTCTGTCATATTTCTGCTTTCTTCGACAGAGAGAGAGAGAGAGAGAAAATGAAGGGGAAACTGCACACAATGGATCTGCTCTTGTTCTTCACTAAGTTCTATTTGTCTCGCTATTTTAAACAAGGCTTCATTTATCTTCATTCGTGACACAACACTTAGTCGTTCTGTCTTGAACTTTCCCGGCGACCAAAGACGGGACAATCTAGCTGAAAGTGTCAGAAAAACCCATCCAAATGTCATTGCTGACGGCTCTCTGATCGTCCAGACTCCATCGTGTCCCCCCCTCCTTTTCAAGTCTTACTGTTAAAACTTAATAATAGCTTAAGCTAGCGTTTTCTTGCTCTCTCATCCTTCAGTTTTGACATGAATCTTGCTTTTTAACAGCATTAGGGCTCATGAAAAATCACCTGGCAGGGCCTTTGGCTCGTAACTTAATTCGATGTAAAAGCACTCCAGCGCGCGCTCGTGTCTCGTAATGATACTTAACGTCAAGCGAGACTTTTAAGCGAATCACGACAGGCCCTTAGCTCGCGCTGCCCATCACCTATTACCTTCGGGGCTCTGTGCAAAGTGACAGCTCCTCATTCCCATCTCTTTCGTCGTCATAGAAACTCTCCTAATGTCACACTATGGCCTTTTAGTTTAGTCTCCATTATACAACGTCTTTGACTTTTTTTTTCTTCTTTCTCTCTTTTGTTCTCTTCTTCTTGAGCTCGTTAGTGTTGTGTAGTAGGCCGGCCGCGAATTTACCATCATATTCTCCCATTACCCTTGATGGCTCTGTCGCTGATGGCAGGATAATTATAAATTTCTTGCAATTAAACACTTCTAAGTCTTTTCCAACAGCTCTTCTATTCCCAAATGGACATATAAGAAGCTCTCTATTTTGTAAGGAAGCTCACATGACAGGGGTAAAGCACTCATTTGCCCGTCTCGTTATAAGCCTAATTGGAGCCCAGGTCGTTAATTCCGCCGCTAATTATAACTTATTTGGCAGACTAGAGCACTGCATTATTTTATCCCTGACATTGCGTCCGCGCAAGAGGGATGGCTCGTCATCACCACGCTCCTCAGATCTGTGCAATTGCCGATGCTAACTTTAGGTAATGTCAGTTGTGTTGATTGTTAGATGTCTGTCCAGCACATGCTTACATTCATTAAACACGAAAATCATGTGACTTGCCTTAGCTAATGAGATATTCAAGATGTGCAAGCCATACGTCGTTTGAATTTTTAAACGTTGCCTTAAAATCTAAGCTTGATTGTCAAATTTGCTGTATTTAAACCAAATTTTATCAATTATCCTTCATCTAAATGAACGTAACTGAAGAAGGAGGAAGCCAATTGAAGGATAGATATGGAAAAGTGCCAGTACTTCGACAGCTTGTTTCAGTTAAATCGTCGTCCTAATGCTCTACATTTGATTGAAATGCTCAAATGTAATTTGATTAAATTACATTATACAAATGTTATACAGCACTGTATCATGTTGGATTCTTTGATGAACACAGTTGATTTCTCAGTTAACTGTATACTGAACTTCAGCAGAATATATATAAAAAAAATCAATCATTTCTGCTCGTTTGGTTTTAAAGTTTAATTGAAAGTACAATATATATTTGATTAATTTATTTTTATCGACATATCTGTAACCAAAAAGAGCTAAAATTAATTTTGATGGTGCTTTGCGCAGTCGCAGGAATAGCATATGACGTTTGGGTAGGAAAACTCGGGTTCCGGTACGCATGCAGAATATCAGGAATAAGGACTTCTCAACGAGTAATGAGTTTACCCTCTAGGAAACTAAGATTCCCCTCCTACAAACCAACTGGTTGGAGAACTACACGCAGTTGGTGCTGTAGATATACATTCACTTTTTAGCTTGCCTCAACGAACCGCGAATAACTACAACCGTTCTGCTATTGGCATTGATGCAGATTTGGTCGATGTCTTTTCCAAACCAACGGGCTTATTTCCTGTTTGGTAAAATAGACGAAAAAAAAATCAAAGCAATTAACCTAAATTATGAATTAATTACGAACAAATTAATTCCTCTCGAATAATATTGTAATCACATAGTGCAGACATTTGTCATTCAACATCCATGCAACACTTTTCGAACACCCCCCCTCCTTGTAATTTGTTTGATGACTCATCTGATGCTACACGAGTTGTTGGCACTTTTTCTTTCTTTTTTTTTCCAAACGTACTTTGTAGATATGAATTTGGTGCAGTTTAATTGAGATGCACACTAAGTAATAAATGGTTAAGAATGAAACGATAGATTATCTTCATTTAACATTGAATCCAAGTTCTTTCAAGACTCAATAAAAATTGAAATCAGATGGGATTTTCAATTATTTATGGAAGTAAACAAGAAATTAATTGGATTTCACTTTTTTGACCGATACAAACGTTTTGTAAACAACGAATATGTTATTTCAGAGAAAATAGTTCGCATTGGAACTCTACCAATTAGTATTTGAGACGTTTTTTGTTGCTATTCTTGTAAACGGGAGACACATTTGATAGCTTCGAAAAAGAAATTCATTGAAATTTCTTTTTCAATGAAATTTCAATGAAATTTAAAATTTGAAATTTAAACAAAAAAAAGTTTACTATAGACGATTTCCAAAGAAAAATTATGAACAACTGAAAAGTAATTAATGAAATAAATTATAATTAAAGAAGAATGATTGACATCTTTGTTTCCATATTTAGAAACTTATTTAGGTATTCCATTTTTCATATTCGATTACAATGGACGATGAAAGAGATAGCAAGAATCTCTCTCTCTCTCTCTCTGATATTACGCTCACAATATATGATTCTCATTCGGCTAATTATTGATTGTATATCTTTCAGAAACGGACAATTTCCAGAAGGAATCCAGAAACCAACGTATTCCTCTGATGGTTTTGCAGTCGTGTTATGGGTAAGTTTCCAATACACAATTCTGATTTCTTCATTCGGTGTTTATTCATGCAAATGATGGATTTTATTTCATTTAAACTTACCGAAGTGTTTCATTTATATTTACTGAAGACAGTGAGAGCATTTTAGATATTTTCTCTCTCTCCCCCTCTCTCTTCTGTGCAAATTTGAATATTAGACTTGTCTATTGCAAAGTACTCCAGAAATCTAAAACCATTCCGATAGTATGATAGAACGAAATATCAATGGACACAACAGTTGATGTACAATTTCTTTCCAGAAGCCGAAAAGGCCACCTTACATGATAGTATCGGAGAAATTGAGTCGTAACAACGACTCTGGGGGCCATTTAGTTGCGCGTGGTTGACCACTCAATGGACCGTTTCACACCAGAACGGTCAATTAATTACTGCCGCTATCCGTGGAGTGCAGGTTAAAGTAGCCGTGGTGAGAGGAATTTGCTGCTAGGAAAAGGATGCGCGGCTACGAAGACAGGGAACAAGATAAATGAAAATTGCCGAGGATGATAACCGTGGAACAAAAATTGCACACGAAGTGGGAATCGAGTTTTCTATGGAACACGTTATTTGGAATAAAGTTTTCTTCCAAAATATTAATACACATTTTGAAAAGATGAATTCTATAGTGTCGGTCATTAAAGTTTATTTAATTACTTATAGGTTATTAACCTATAGGTGTGTTGATTTTTCAGTAGACTATCTTCTATAGTCTCTTACTTCTCTAATCCCGCTCTCCCTCAAAAACTTATAAAAAATAAAAAAACTGTGCAAGGCTTCCTGCCATCAGTTTATTTAGCAAAGGATAATAAATATCCATTGTCATCTAGAATTTTCTGACCTGAAAGTTTGTTGCTCCTATTTGGTTCCCTACAACAATAGGAGCAAATTGGGTATTTAGGAAGCATTACTTCTAAGTAATCTTCCTTAGAGCCACTTTTAAACAGACATGATTAAGGTATGGGATACAACTAGGTGTTAATGAACCTTTTAGATTGGAATGCTAGAATCTAAGGATATCTCTCCAAAGATAAAAGAAGAAAAACCTGCCTTCAGAGATTGTAGTAGTGAGTGTGATGATTGACCTTGTTGATCATAGGTTTCTGATGTTCCGTATATGGCGGAGAAAAAGTTATTATTACTAACTTTAATATTATCTGCATTTCCCAAGAGAATATGAAAAATAGAACTATATTAGAAACTATCTTTCTGAACTTTTTTTATGTTGCTCCTCTAAAACACAATCAATTTAATATAGAAAATATTTATATTCTTAAGATGCGCCCGCATACAGAAACACTGGTTTATCCTGTGATTCATATGAATAAACATATAAATGACATATATTTAGACATACTTTAAAATTAATAACATAAATGATGTATTTTCAGACATACCTTGAGGAAGATCTTCGTGTTTTCTTGTCTTGTTAAGTTTTAAATTTTTGGAAAAATTTGATGAGATGCGCCAGAAATTCCATAAACGTCCATCGCCTCTACGTGATCTCAGAGAATTGAAAGCTTCACCGTGTTCAAATTAATCCATGACTTTCGCCAATGAGCAACGACTAAAAGTTCGATGCAGCCATAAAAGAAAACTTAGCACGGACTTCACCTTTCCTCGAGCACTCTTCACACCTTCTGAAGACGACGCCTAAGTCGAAACGGTTCGCAGAACGTAAAGCATGCTTTTATTTTGTTCGTTCATCTTTTAAGTCCCATTATGTTACCACAGTATGTATTCCTCTGGTTTTAAAAAATTCCCATATATTTTTAATATTTACTTTATTTCCTTCTGGTCGAAAAAAAATCTAATTTATGCTACAGTTCATTTTTAAATTCCTCTTGTAATTTATTATTCCTTTATGAGTTCGGTTTATGGTTTTATATTTACGAACGATGCCTCATCAAATTTATGTTTCCAAAAATGTTATAGTTAGCAAGACAAGAACACGAAGATCTTCTCCAATCTATCAGTTTCCTTAATCTGACGTTAACTACATTAAACGACTATATGAACATTAAAATGTACCATAAACCGACTAATGCAGACAATTATATTACGAATCGTACCATCCCTATTATATGAAGAAATCCATCATTTAACGGAGTTTATACCCTCTACATCCCTTCCAGATCTAAGCCAAGAAATAAAACTGAAACAGATCTTCCGTGGCCGATTGCATCTCAACAGCTAATCGATTATGGAAATACCTTAGCACAAACCCATGCAGCTTATCCTGACAGCACAAAACCCTATCTTTTAAAATATTCAAGTTCGTTTATATCCATAACATCTGTAAATCATTCAAATATATCTTATGAACACATACAGACTACAAAACCGTATGTACGACTAATCGGAGGTAACCGAATGTCTACTGAATCTCAACTAAGTAAGCAGAAAAAGTCACTTGATTATCATAGAATGGTCTGTAACTTTCCATACTAACTTGGCTTCGATTCTCCATATATTAGATCAACTGTTAAATCGTGACGGTCCATAGCCGAACCCCTGACAGCAAGAGAAATAAATATATAAAAATATAAGTCTGAAAACATCAATGAAATTGTTGAGAAAAAAAAAGAAAAAACTATGCATGAAAGAAATCCTGCCAATCAGAACCAATCTTACTGCTAGAAATGCCCGCAGACCCTGCGTTGTGTCACCTAATTGGCTATTAAATCAAATAAAGTACGATCCGAAATTTTCAACACTTAGATGTTGGCATCCATCTATACTCTTCCACTGCATCGTTCCCCCACCGATTTTTTTTCCCCAGGTCACGTGAGCAATGCTTGCCTTCGGAAAGTTTCGAAAATGATCACGATGAGTTGACCTCGACGCTTGTTGCCTTGGTATTCCACTCTCACCTGCCTAGTTTTCTGTTATAGTTTTTCGGTATGAAGACGAATCCTTCTCGACTCTTTTCTCCATCAATTACGATTTATACCCCAACTGAAATTCCTTTACAGAAAATACGCGACTTTCAAACATCCGTCTTTTGAATACAACAGCATGCACAGGTTTCTGTGCTGCGTCTGATGAGAAACCCTCGAGTCTAAATGTATGTGTCGGGCCAGTGAATCTCTCGTTCTAAATAATAACACACGATTATATGGACACTCGAGCGCTTCGTAATACTGAGGCGAAACTCATACAGAAGATTAGTATTATTTTCCTAGCTGTCGATCACTTTTGAATCTTTTAACTTTTCAAAGATTTATCCTTTCGTTTCAATTTTTGTACTCGTCAGCACCTGTTGTTTCGATGACGTCTTTGCACCGATGTAACATTTGAACTGTTTAATCGGTTTCTGACTTTGATAACTAGAGGGCGCTCTATTTTATTATTTTATTTTATTTTATTTTATTTTATTTTTTTGAGCTAGCACTACCTCAGCCATGATTAAGGCTCTACGAACGATTTATTCCATAGATTAAATATATTTTGTGGTCTTACATTTGTTATAGGCAATTTATATTCATAGTTCTTGAAATGATAAATCCAGATGATTGAACAATGGCTTGTTTTATTCTCGTTTTAATTTCTTGAGCCCATGTGTAAAGAAATCAATTTATGGATTCCCATTATTTTGAACACTGCAAGAAATTTAGATTATTGATATGTGTTAAAACACGTTGAATATTAAGTATTTTACACATATTTTCTGAAATCTGTCCAGTGATCTAACGAATATTTTATTAACTCGATAAATCTTCAACTTCATTGTTCTGGTTACCATACAGGCCATGTTATTAAACATGTTAGTCGAACGCAGCCATTGTCCAAGTCTTCAACATTTCTCTGTAGTGTGAGACAAGATTGGCAAAAAATAAAAATAAATAAGTATCCCACATAAAAAAAACAAACAAAAAACATTCTGTTTAGAAGATGGAGTGGGGCTATCATCTATGAGGTGCCGTAATAATTAATTCCAGTTCAATATGAACAGTTGAAGGGCTTGGGTTTCTTGCTTGTCATTTTGCTAACGGCAGGAGCGCCTCCTATGCAAATAAGTCCCATAATAATATTTACCATGTGACGAAAAGCTTCCCCTTCTTTTAATACAAAGTCGTTACATAAAATTTATGGAGTCCCCTTCTTTTCTCTGTCTTCAACTTTTAATCAATCTATAATAAACCAGTCAATAAACAAATATTACCGCTAATATGGCTTACATCAAGGAGCGGAAGGGGTAGACCCGATTCACGAGATCTTTGTAGGCTTGTGACACTTCACTTGTACATATAGTATGAGAACACGCGCTCGATGAAGATCCCATTCATCATTCTCCTCACGACCGAGTCAGTATCGGCGAGAGAACTGAATAGAGCTACACGGAGTGACCATATGAACCCTTCAGATACAGCTGTGTTCATCTGATCGAAGCTCCCCCTATATCTACTTAGGGTTGACAACACATGGCTCTGCTTTAAATGGCACTGTTGCCGTCAGGGTAACAGCTTCGTGAGACAGTTAGTGTCATAGTTTGGAGGCTGTGTTTGTGAGAAAACTTTGTTGACACATACGGTGAGAACATTGCTGTGTTAAACTGGCATTCTATCAGAGACACAAAATAGACTTCACCTTTCTAAACAGCAGAGCAGCGGACGATTCTACCCCCCCCCCCCCATTCTCCCTTCTAGAAGGTCCTCCTATCCGAAGCATATGGTTGCTTCATAATATAGAGTGGGAAATGATTGAGTAGTGTGCAAGCCAACATCTTCCACATCAAAAGTCTAATTAGAGCAAGCAAGTTTCCTTCCACAAGGACATGGATGGTCGCTCGAGGCTTCTGTTTCTATCACCTCTTTGTAAATTTACACTTCAGGTACGACTTGGAAGGTGTTTATTTTCTATACAGGTTGAATCTGCACTTCGTAAGTTCTGTAAAGGTAACTGACGCATCTTTAGCTTGGCATAAACTCAGAAAAAAGAGAGAAAGAGAAACTGGAAATATTTCAAATATTATCCGCACTGACTGACAGTTCACTTATGTAAAATACAACTCTCTGACATTCGATTGCTTTGCTATTGAATGAGGGTTTTTGACCTCGTAAGGTTTCTGATGAGAGCCAACACGTTCGAAACAGCTGTTAGGCCAGTAGAACTTAATCAAAAGAACCAATTAAACACGACTATATGAACGCCTTGGCAGCGCTCGTGTCTTTTAAGTACATGTAGTACAAAGCTAAGACAACTCCGATTCCGAAGACTTTATTCTTATATGCTCTCTGGCCAGTTTTCGGACATTTTCAACGTTTCTGTTATTATTATTTTTTTTCGGCTATGAAATAAGAACGGGTCTTTATAATACGCTATTTCTATCGAAGATTATCTTTTACTTGAGAAATAACCTGGGAAATATCCCTATTAAAAGATTCTGCCTGAATATTTCAATAAACTCGCCTGTGAAATTGATGTATTAACCAGCAGTCTCCTTGAATTTCAGTAGCAGTTTGGGGCGACCAGAAACAGCTTGCAACATGTGCATTGTATTTCCCAAGACTTATATTCTTGTTTCAATATTTTATTCTAGAGATAGAAAAGTATGGCGGGGCATGGCGGAATATCCATTCCTTCAACATATTCCAAACGAAGACATCAAGTGATACGAGAACAGGAGAATGTGAAGGGTATGGGAATTCTGTGAATGAACCTCGCAATGGGCCTCCCGAGGAAGTGTTCTGATAAATAGGCTCTATAACCACGTGATGTGTGACAGGTTGCTCCGTTCTGTTGGAATACCTGTGCTCGAAATGGAATGTTTTTTTGCACGACACATCCTATACAAATTCTGGGTGAACGGAATCAACACATTCTTGATGTAGCGTTCGCTGTTCAAGGTCACGGTTACATGACCCTCTTCAATAAAATAGGGCCCAATTATACCACGGCCGGAAACCGCACATCACGCGGCTACCTTCTCGCTGTGAAGAGGTTTCTCTCGGATAAATTCAGGTCTCGAGAAACCTAGAAACCTCTAGGTTCGTCTGTAGATGGAAATGGATGCTTAGATGGAAATGCGCTTCGTCTGAGAACCACACATTATGGAGGAAGGACGGATCTTCATAGACATTGGCCTGCACGTATGCACAGTATTCCCGTCGTGCAGAGTAATCCGTTGCTGTTAAACACAGACACACCTGAATGACGTAAAAAGGCGCCCAGCTCTTTAAGGATTCTCTGTAATGACTGCTTTTGCTCCCAACTTTTACCGCTGTTCGGCGTTGACTGCGTTTTTTGGAGACTAGCATTTTCTCCAACACACGCCCGTGATTCACATTTGTACTAACAGTTCGTGGTCTCCCGAATGCCCTTTATATTGTGGCAGAGCACTCCCGGTACGTCGGAACCTCTCGATTAAGGCAATGATGACACTATTGCTTTGGGCACCTTACGGAAACGACGAACAAACTGCTCACAAACGGGTCGTATGCTTGGACCATTTGTCTACCAACTCCGTATGAACGAAAATAATGCTTAACAATAAAAATAAAGTATTTTCTTCCAACGTCAACACCATCACTACAGTTAAATATGATGGCGTAGACTCAACACGTGCTCTTCAATTGATGTGCATGCAGTCGAACGGCATCTCATAGCACATGTACTGAAGGGGTGTCGAAGTGCAGTACTTTTTTTTTTTTTTTTTGCGCCGTATCGTAGCTTGTGTATAATAAATCAAAGTTCGTTTCATCAGTTGGGTTGAGATCTTTTGAATGACGCAGTTGTCTTTCTGGTAATGTGCATGCACCATGATTACAACAGAAATATGAATTGGGAATCCAGTCAAGCTCTTCAGTATTGAGTCTGATATTGCTCATCAACGTCAGAAGGAATTATGTAATAAAAATAAAAAAAAGTAGTAACACGTATTGTAGAGTATAAGTTTTTTTTTTTTTTTTTTTTTTAATATCTGAATTAGTTATCTGGTTCTTATATAGGAAACCTGAAAAATAAACTAATGACATTCGTACTTCTTTTCATTGTTTCTGAGCACCATGAAAAAAAAAAATCGTTAGTACTTTTTAAGCTTCATCTGAAATATACTTTTTTTTTTATAAGCTGTATTAAATGATTTAGGGAATATAATAAATAACCTTGCTTCATAATCATCTCCCTAGTAATCAGCTGCAACCCTCTCAAGAGAGGAAGCCACAGGTCAGATCAGAATAAATAACAAAAATAAATAACTTAACCATTTAATTCCCTTATCAATGGAATTTCAACGGAACCTTTTCACCCTTAAGAAAAGAGGACCTGCCTTAATTTTCGTCAGTAAGATTACGCACTGGAGAGGCTTCAGATTGCGTTTTTTTTTATTCTTCTTTTACAATTTCTTTTATATTAGTTTTATATTCACGTAATGGGGACAACAAGATGCATCCTTCGCTGTACTCTGTGGCGAGTACCAAAACGGAGAGGGAGGGAGGAGGAGAAGGAGAGACGGGTTTTATTATTTTCAAGTAGATTCTGAAGTGCATTTGTTTACATTAACAAGGTTCAAAATATATTTGAATAACAAGATTTGACTGGAAGAAAGCCGAAATCTTTTTTCTTTTTTTTTTCTCTCTCGTAAACCTATAGTACATTGGTACTGTTGGGTGGATTTACTATTTTTATTGTATATACGCTGTTTGGAAAGAAGTCAACGCAGAAAACAGCGTGAAGAACAAACGGCCATGGCTCCCACCTTAATAAGATGCAGAACCTCCTTTCGCTGCGATGACTGCAGTAATCCTACGGGACAGTTTTCATAAGCGTACGATGGCGATCAATGGGAATTTTGAACCATTCTTCTTGTAAGTATATAACGAGGTCCTGGACTGTTGTGGTGCGGACGTCTCTTAACCTCGCCTGATGCTCCAATTCATCCCACAGATGTTCAATAGCGCTGAGATCAGGGCTCTGTAGAGGCCAGTCAAGTGTGGTGAGGTTCATGTCCACAAATCACAATTATAGCAGCAGCTTTATGAACGGCGTATTGTCTTGCTGAAAGAGACAAGGGTCATTTCCGTAGAACCGCCACAATGTAGGAATTACTGTATTGTCCAGAAGATTCATATACCTCTAGGAGTTCAATGTTCGTCGTGCCTCAAACACAGGTCCCAGGCCAAACCTGGAAAAACAAGACCATACCATCACACTGCCACCTCTTAGAGTTACATATTCTAGTAAGAGACGTTCACCTGGCATCCACCACACGCGTCCATCTGCACGGTAGATGATTCATCGCTCCGTAACATAGCGCTTTCCGAGTGTCTACGTCCCACTGTACATGCTCTTTGAACCACTGAAGGCGCTGCGTGTTCGTTCGGGTTATGCGAGGTTTGCATATTGCAGTCCTATCATGGAGAGTCATGTTTGAGCCTCGGTTCTGAATGTTTTTTGTGCAGAGTCGTGTTCCAGTCGATGCCCCGAACTCTGCATTCAACGTTTCGTCCGACGAATGGCAGTTTTTACATACCATCCTTCGTAGCAACCTACGGTCACGTTCGGTGAGTGGCGGGTCGCCCACTGCGAATAGCACTTGCAGTTGACTCCCTTCTATCTCAGTATGGCATCACTGATGGCTGACCTGAACAGATGGGCCTGCAACATGACATCCTTCAGTTCCCTTCTCGCAGCCATTTCACCTGGACACAATTGCACTTATTTGGGAGCATCATAGTCCTTCAATTTATACCGACTATAAACACATGACTCGTTACATGGCATGCACCCTGCCCATGGGGGGGGGTGTCAGCAGTTCATTTAAACAATGCGTGTATTGGTATTTATGTCAGGTCTCTAGAGCAGGATTTCTGCTCTAGAGACCTGACATAGAACTTTTTCATGCCACTTCAGGCCTCCAATAAGCACAGAGAAGTCTCACACCGGGCGATGAAATTCATCTCCCACCTAAAAACAATCCGAAACATCCATGCCTACGGTGCAGTTCGAACCCAAAGCCCACTGGTTGAAGAGTAGATATGCTAACCATTCGCCAACAAGGCTAAAAAGTTTCCTTACAATTTTTTTATTTTTATTTATTTTTTATGTTTTTAACACAGTTCTGCTCAGGATAGTTTGCAATGACTTCTTACTGTTTCGGTAGAAAAGAAAGTGACTGAGCACGAACATGACGTGATGGTGATATCCTCAGATATTTTACTCCACTGGGATTACCATTGGTGTTGTAGAAGATTTTACTGTAGAGGATTGGGCTCGGTTGTAAATTTTTTGATTGAGTAGAGAATTTGAAGTGGTTTTATTATGACTGTCAGAAACTTGAAAAGTAGAGTTAGATCTTAACGAGATCCTACTTATTGAGAAGTTTTGTGTACTTTAACCTGGCCAAAACAAAAAGATATTTGCGTGAGCCGTTATTTGTAGCCAGATGTGCAGGTTAATATTTACTTCTTGCTAGAATTATCAAAGCAGTCTGGACGCCAATACTAATGTCATCCGTGATTGTGCATTAAATCTGTGACTTCATCAGGAATTTATAGTGCAGGAGCACAAAGGAGTGTTCATTCCGAAGATAACGTCAAAATAAACGTTACTCGCACATAAAATTATATGGATGTTGATTGCTTGAAGATTTTCTACTCGTTTGGCTCTTCTTTTCTTTATGTGACGTTGGAGAGCAGAGTGATTTTTTTAACTATATAAATTATCCTCCTCTAGCGAGATTTTCGTGGGTATTTCACTTTATCATTATTAATCTTCTATTAATATATATTTTATTTTATTCTTTGGTGTTATTTTCTACGAAATTCTAAAAAGATAAAAAATTAAAAAAATAAAATAAAAACTAAATAAAAGATGACGTTCGATTATTTAGAAATACTCTAGATAGTACTTTTTACTAGCTACTTTTTTTTATAAAGGATTATTAATTATGTAAGGAAAAAAACTTCTTATATTTTGAAATATTTCTGATAAATATGAACAGAAGTTTTGAAATTTCTTTTTATTTCTACGAGTAAATTTGGAAAATTGGTTATTTCACGGAAGTTTGGAATTTTGAGTGCAATCTGTTTCCTTTAGCAACAATGAAAAGTGAGTGAGCGAGTAAGTGTGTTATTGTTTGTCCCAGGAAAGCTAGATGGATTTTCTGCAGAAAAGAAAATTAATATTGTTTGCTTTAGACGCCGATCAAGACAGGATTAGGACACTGAAAGGTCAAGTTATAATAAGGAAAGGGAAAGAAATGTTTTGTTGCAGAGTAAGGAAACTGGATGAAATTAGGATTATTTGAAAGGGTTAACTCCAATGGTGCGGAATTACGGGGGAAAAAGACCAAAGGAAGGATTAGTTGTTTTTGATTTATAGCCGAAGCCATTCAGGCTATGAGGCCAGTGTATTGTCTGTGTGTTCGGTTTGCCTGTGTTGCGGGATGAAAAATCCTTCGACCTCCTCACGAGGACCGGCTAACTCACCTTCAGCTGAAAATCCCTGAGAAAGGTTCTTCACGTTCTAGACGGCATTTGAACTCAGGTCCTTCCAACAGAGGAGTATCGTCGAAACCGACCGAGCTACGGAGGCTTTACTTAAGAAGGATATCCGTTCAGGGCGATAGAGAACTTCCGAAACACTTTGGACAAAACCCCTCACTTCTCAATCTTCCATTAGCACAATGATTTTTTTTTTAAATATCACTCTTCCTTCCTCGGTATACGAATCAAACCTGATCTGCCAAAATGAAAGCGCACTTCTCTTTTGGTCAACAGGTTCTTGTCTCTTCTTTTCCACCAATTGCTAAGTATCATCTGCTATCGTTCTTGATGGTCTTTGTTCCTGGTATTTTCGGCATTCATATCTTAAGAGTATCTTTCATTTATTCTTTGCAGTTTCCTTACACTGATTCTGTTTTCAATTTTCAATATCAGTCTTTTTTGTTTTCCGCTTCGCTTTTTTACTCTTCTAAGATGAATGTTTGTTAAATCGGTTCCAGTTAGAAACTAATTCCTTTTTTTTTTTTTAATTTTACACCTGATCTTGTTTTTATTATTGTTGTTTCATTTTACTTTGCAATTTCTTTCTGTCATTCTCTCCTTATAATTATTTCTATTTATTCGACATGCTGATCGTTTTTGCACTATATATCGCTTCTATATTTTATATATTTTATTATTATTATTTTTTTTAATGCTGATTTCTTCTTTTATGTAAGCTCCTCCTTATCATCGGAGATGATAAGGAGGAGCTTACATATAAGAAGCATCTCTCTCTCTCATCATATCTTACATAAAAGAAGCATCTCTCTCACTCCGCCTTTTCACCCAAAGTTTGCTTTTCCACCTATTTTTAATCTTTTGTTGGCACTTTCAGGTTTTATAACTCAACGTTCCCTCTCATTATCCAAACTCTTTTATCTCAACTAGAAATATGACCAAGTCGGTAATTCCTTCTCTCAACCATGGACTTGCGGGGTATCCCGCTGTGGTATGAGTGTTTGGAAAACTTTTCCAACCATGGAGTGCTCTCCTCAAAATGGTGTGGCATTCACTTAGGCACTTGAGATGCCTTCATAATTCCAGTACTTCGATTTCCAAAACAAGATTTCCGTTTATCTTATTTTTGGGTCCGCTTTCTACGATCGAGTTAAGATTTAAATTTAAAAAAAAGAAAGAAATCAGCTCTCCCCAGTAATTTGCTTGTCATATTATCCGGTAATTGTCTACTGACCGCAACTGGACACATGAGATGAAGCAGCCGATTTATTTCCGGAAGGCCACTCAGTTCATGTCGCGGATCTACAGAACTGCATAAGAAAGTGCAGATTATGCGTCTCATAACATGATCAGTGTGTTTCTCATAAAATGATTTATGAGCGGTTTATTCCGTATAGAGTCGGAGTCTTCTTTTAGTGCAGATCCGATCGAAACAGTCCGTAAGGAGAAAAGGCGAAGCAGCAAACTTCTACCGGTACCCAACGCTTAATGACGAGAGAGAGAGAGAGAGAGAGAGAGAGAGAGAGAGAGAGAGAGAGAGAGAGAGAGAGAGAGAGAGGAATAAAACGCGATTTAAACCAAAATTTATACTTTTCATTGACACATAACTACATCGATGAGCACGCAATCAATAGTCATGGATGCATTTAGCGTTTCTTAATGACGAAAGCGTATTGCTAATTAATCGACTTAAATATGAACACCCCTTTCATTAATTTCGATTATAAATGACGCTTTGCAAAGTGTAATTCAATAATTTGCTTTCCCATCGATCTGTCCAGCGCGCCTCCGTTACCTAAGCAACCCTACGAGAGCCCATTTTTCTCCTAATTACCTTTTAAATGGTCTAGATTGCAAATTACCGATAATTACTCGGAAGTTTATAAATTTAAATTTTAAAATCATCCCACGAGCATAACCTTGATGAAGTGTAACTGTGTTTTCTTCATAACCACAGAAGATGAAAAATCTTACTGTCATTTGGTTCTTCTGATTGTCATGTAATAACTTCGCTTCATCTTTTTCTGCTCCTGGAGAGTAATTACAAGGAAGCCGCGCTTCTCTTCTTTGCAATCTTCTCTTTTATTTTATTTATACTTTTTTTTTTTTTTTTTGCTTTCTTCCCCATCTGTGATTCTTCCTTCTTTCTCCTCTGTTACGAAATGTCCTTCACTTCGTGAAAATAAATTAAGCGCAAAATATCAAACAGTGTCAATACGCCAGCATACAAATTCAATATTCTAGTTTCGACGGGGAGCGTCGTGGTCGTTCTTCTTTCATCGGCTTTAACCTTCAAGGGATTAGACTTGATTAGTTTTCGTATGCGGTGACGGAGGTCGTCGTTTTATCCTAATTTAAAAGAAAAGTCATCTCCTGCATAACAAATTTTCCAAAAACTAAGAGAAAGTAATCTCGCAACGAAATCATTTAACCTAATCTCGAACCCGAGATCATTCAAACAGCTAATTATTTGGCGAGAAATAAAACATAATTTGAGTCATCTTACAAAACAACCGGTGTATAAATTGTTTACAAATTTACTTTATTTAGACTTCCGGATATCACAAATTATTGGTCAAATGTATCTTCCAGCTTAAACCAAAACTGATTTTTACGTCGGCGTTGTCGCCGAAAGCTGGGGTCTAGCGACTGAACGAGAAATGAAACACGAAGATTTGCTTGCAGACTGACAAAAATAATTATTGTAAAGATTAGCAAGATTAAGTGATGTTTTTATCAAACCAATCTTAGCATCATGTGATAATAATGTAGTCCGTGTTCCAGTGGACTCATATTTTAGGCTTAAAATGTTTCAGAATTTGCAGTTCTATTTTCTCCAAACACACTGATGTGTAAGCATACGTTACTCGATCTCCCCATCAGCAAGGTTGTAATCAGTACCACTAATTTTGTGATCGCTTCTAACTCAAGATATCGAGTGCAGAAGTCTGTTGTGATTCATTCTTTGGAGGAATAGAAGAGGCCTTTGTTTTCACAGAAAGAAACACAAGTCATCGACTACTTATTTTCATACTTTCTGTCATTAGTTACAACGAAAGGTTATTTGCAGCTTGCATAGATTCGCTTCTGAAAATACGATCTACAGCTGTTTTTTGGATCTTAAACTTGAAAAGCGAATCCAATTTCGGATCTGAAATTTCAACGCTTTCTGTTATTTCGAGTTTTATGAAATTTGAAAATCAATTTCAAATTGACTTTCAAAAATTTTCGGATATATTCCGAAATCGTTCTAAATAAAAGATGAGAAACACTTTATTATTAATTTAAACAACTTCGTGAAACGAAATACTTTCCACATGTTAATCGTAGATCGCGAATCACGCTTTGGACCTAATTCGGAGATTTTAAATCATTTTTCTTTCGCATTAAGACCGTAAGTTCCAGGATATTTCGAGTAATCGAGTCAAGATAGAGTTCTTCTTTCCTATAATCTACAATCTCGATTAAATTCCCAATAACGCAAAATCTGGATTTAAGAATTCGAGCAAAACGCAAACATCTTGTCAGTACCATTAGCGCATGCCCAATGCTAACTTAGAGGATTTCTTTAAGATTGAAAGTGTGTGTTACCTTTAACATATTGCCGACATTGTATTCTTTGTTAAATTAAACGTGTTTCTCGTGGGCAATTAATAGTTATCTAATTATGTACAGAAAAAAGGATACTCCAT
Organism: Typopeltis vanoorti; assembly: GCF_054136105.1. Lineage (NCBI taxonomy): Eukaryota > Metazoa > Arthropoda > Arachnida > Uropygi > Thelyphonidae > Typopeltis > Typopeltis vanoorti. Next base: position 18,962,720 of record NC_143552.1, on the reverse strand, counting down.
GGTGCATTACGCGTTTAATCCTTCGATTTAGCATTTGAAAACAGGACTGTTGTGGACTGCTTTCATTTCTACAACTGTAATCCGTCCAAACAAACAATCAAGCAGGTAAGTTCCGAAAGAACTTACCCGCTTGATTGTTTGTTTGTGTGATTAAGTCGAATAGCTTTCTGACACGTTTTGAAACCAGACTTTCAGCAGACAGGAGTCATCTTTGTTCTTTGAAACAAATTGGATTTCGTGAGCGCGCGCGCGCACCCACCCACCCACCCACACACACACACACACACGCGTCACTTATTTTCGCTAAGGAAGGAAATAATTATAATAGTAATTAATTTTAATTGATTCTACCCAGGAAATGTTGTAAATCTTTAGTAATGTTAGTAGGGTAAGGATTTTTTTTTCAAACCTGCTTTAGAAAAAACAAACATAGAAAATTTTCAATCCGCTTCAGGCCTCCAATAAGAGCAAGATGTCGCTGTCGCACAATAAAATGAAAATCCTGTCTCATTCATAAACATCCATGTCTACGATGGTTTCGAACCCGCAGTGCTGGTTCGAACGTTAACCATTCTGCCAAACCATCCCGTTATTGAAGTATTACACTAAGCGAGCATTTCCCCCCGCCCCAACTTGCTCTCTCTCTCTCTCTCTCTCTCTGGTACTGGAGAAAAAAAAAAAAAAATCGGAAACAGAAAGTGGAAACCGAAAGCACGTCTAAAAAAAGGCGGAAATAAACCAACCCGAAAAAAAAAAAAAAAGAAAAAGAAAGAGGAAGAATTTAGCATTGAGTAAAGTCTTAAACAAAGGAAGCAAACTTTGAGGACGACCAGTCTAACGGTGAAATATTTGTGCGTAGCAAACGAAATTAAAAACAAATAAAAAAGCGGTTATTGAGATGTGCGGAAGTCAGAGGCTCTCACACGGGTGAAATTTTCTCTGCCTAACAAACAGACGCACAGAATTCATCTTCCAATCAGTGCAGTCATGGAACAGCATGGAAATTAAGGCAGCGGTCCACAACTCTCGAAGACAAAACTCGTACTGTCCACACACTTCATTGCAAAGGGAGGGAATGAATTCGCCGAAAATAAAAGACGTCTTTAAGTTCAACATTCTAGTAAATGCCAAGCGTGCTGACCCCTTAACAGAATCTGCTAACTTCCTGTTAAGGGTTGTTGTCGAAGTTGCCTAATTGGTGAATGTTGTGTTATGAAACTAGAGAGAGAGAGTTTGCTTGCGCGCGTGTCTTCACTCACTCTTCACCTAAAAGGAAAATATTAGTGAAGTGAACGCCACGTCAGACGCAGTGTATTCGTCCGTGCTGGTTATCAGTCCCCATCGTAACACTTTCACTAATGACGCGATCTGATTGCTAATTAATATCCCTTCTCGTGCTGCCACACGCGCTCTCGTTACATCACGCGTCTCTTTGCACGTGCACCTCGAAACTGCGTATGTCAACCGCCGAAAGTGACTTTGCACGGCAGCGCCACCTGTTCGCTCCCCAGTAATGACCGGAGGTAATTAAGAAGCACTGTTCCGATCACTACGGCGGTTGACCTCATCTTTATTTGTGTGTGCCCCGTTATTGATCTTAGCCAGGGGTGGTCGCCGCTGTTCTAACTGCGTTCCTCTCAGGAGAATGGCTCGGGGAACGTTTCAATTACTGTAACGGCTTTAAGGGTAACTGTGCGACATCGTGTGAGGTAAAAGGTCAGATGACGGCGGTCATGTGACAAACGATCTACAGTTTTGTCGATATTAGTTTTCGGTCGGGAGAGCAGCAAATGAATGCTTTGGAGTTTGGGAACTAAAGTGTTGCACTTTCAAATATAATTAGTGGAAAGATGTTTGCGCCAATTTTCTTTCATTATCTCCCGAGTTCACATTATTCGAAGGAAGAATCCTGTTTGAATGCGAATTTAGGATTCCTGCTCAGCATTTTCCAGATTGTTGTTCGAATATTAGTTGAATGCTATTTTTATTTCGGATCAATGCATTATTGCGATTGTTCAACATTATTTGCACGACTTTGTTATTTCAAAATAAAGACTTGATAAATGTAAACCCCCCCTTTTTTTTTTCCTGGGAAAAGACGAAACCAACTTTCCTCTGAATCCAGCAGAGCAATAATTCTGCTTAAAAGAACGTGTTTTAAGGTGTGTTTATTGAAATGTTTATTTTTAATTGAATTGTTGATATAACCGGTTCATCAAAGAAGCTTATATTGACGGCTAATTTTTTCACACATAAATAAATAAAAGATTTATTTACCTCTTAAAAAAAAGCAAACGTTATTTAAATATTTTAAAATCACATTTGGGAAGGGGGAAAACCAGTAAATATATATTTTTTCCCCTTTTATGACGCACATGTCACTTCTGTGATTTACAGAAGTGAAATTTACACCATAAAGACTTGCAGTTCGGGAACTGAACACTTAAAACAACATCACGCAAAATTTTAAAGAGTGGACATAATTCCAATAGTGGCCACCAGGTGCGCACGTTATTGAATCAAGTGTAGTGGCAACTGAGTAAAGAATGCTGATTGAGTATGAAATGGCGATTTCTAGGATGTAGATTAGCAACTAGTTTTCAGAGATAGTTTTTCTCTGAAAAATATTAGGAATAAATGTAAAGTTTTTCATTTATTCCTAATAGAAGCAGTTTAGGGATGGAGCAGGGTGGGGAAGTTATGCAAACGAATTTCGGGAATTCCTCAGAAGTCCTTAAATGTCAGTATGTTACAAATGCTGCGAGAAATCAAATTTTGGCGAAGATGGTTAAATAAGTTTCATTTTTGTAAGTTTTCCGGCTTTTTTTTTTTTAAATGAATATTTCGCAGTGTAATGAACATTTATAAGGTTTGTACTGTACACGTAAGTGATGGTATCAATAACATTACTCTAAATTTTGAATACTTAAAACAGAGTAAAGCAGCTTAAAAGGATTCTGGAAATATAACTATTCGTTCTCTTCATAAAAACTCTCCAATATTATTAATAACGCAAAGCCTGCTGGGTAACTCGTTTTGCAACAATCGCAATTATTTAGGATACAGAAATAATTGCATTCTCGCTAATTTTGTACGTTAAAAGAATGATTTATTCACTTATTATTATAAAGGAACGATGAATCAGAATTAAAACATTTTTAGAGTTGTAAGAAAAATAAAATCATCACTTAAGCACAAGTTTCATATAAAGATATTATGGTAAAAATACGATGTAACTACACTAGAAATGTTTGTTCATTCCTTTCAAATTAGCTGGTAAAGACTGATTATTTGCGATATCTGTCCAATGCTAACATGCAAGTGTAATGCATGTGTGTGTGTGTGTAAGAAAATGTTGGATTAATCCCATCGTATGGTCGATTATGAGTGGTGCAACTTCAATTATTCTTTTTAAAAAAGTTGCAAACGATAGCGTTTCCACGCTTGTCGAGTGGCACACATCTGATGGATGAATTCCTAAGACTATCCACCATTTAATTTTCTTAGTAAACAACGCTCAGAAATTACCCGAGAAACTTTTTTGAAGCGTCCGCTATAAAACTAAGAAGGTCATGTAGCACCTAATTGCCTACGGGCAGGGGTGGCCACAACGGTCGGTCCTACCATCAGCTCCTAATACAAGACTGCAAGAAATTACCGAAGAAACTTTTTAAAAATCTCCATATAAGAGGTGCAGGAAAGGCGCGTGATTTTAATAGCAGACTGCATTAGTGGCAAATATGCTGATTAAAGCTGATGATGGCATTAGTGGGAAGTAGCGCAGCAGCGGATGACCATATGGCGGGGATCAGGCCTAATTGTGATGCTAATTACTTAACAGAGATGTATTTATTTATAGCCGTCTGATTATCTCCCAGTGGCCCTGCACCGTCGAGCGAGAGAATGCTGGATAAAATAACTGAGCGTGGCAGACATGAGAACACGTGTATATGCGAGGCAATGTTGCAAAAAATTTCGCAAATCATCCAAGCAGGTTGGATGCAACACGACGTTTGAAGGCTCGAGGAGGAGCGCATGCAGGAGTGATGATTAGGAGTAATCTTGCTATTTAGACCCAGCACTTTCGACCGAACAGAGACGAGTGTGTGATTTAACTTTGCATTTTCGTAACATGACGGATTTTTGGACTGCTACTGTTTTTGAATCTTAAATAGCTGGATTTCGAATTAAAATAGAAAAAAAGTTCCATTGGGTTTAAGGTAATGAGTTAATAGCGTAGTTAAAGTTGTCATTATTTGGTGAAAACGAGTGAGGGAAAAAAACAATGGAATAGACAGTTAGTTAGGTCTTATAGCTAGCTGACCTAAGGATCTGAATACACGCAAGTAGTTCTTTAGAGCTCCCTCCGCAAACAGAAGCCAGTTTATCCAGAGAACATGACTGCCTCGATCTAACTCTGATTATCCTTTTTCTAAACATCCCAAATATATTCTAATTCACTTTATTATCATCAGCCTCTTCTGTTGTGAACTGGAAAGCATGGCAAATGGAGAGTTCTGCGTCAAGATAGCGAGTGTGCAATTCTAATATTCCATTTGCACTGCCAACGTATATTGTTCTGCTTTCATTCTGCGTGACGTCACGGTTGAATGTGCTTACTTTGTAGTGGAGTTGAAGTGTTCCAGCACAACTTGGAGGATAGTGTAGATCTGGGAAAGTGTTGTCAAGTATACTAATAAGCTGAGCAATTGTTTTGCAAAATAGAAGATACGACGTGTTTTACTGGCATTGAAGTCTGCTAGTTTCTCTCTCTCTCTCTCTCTCTCTCTCACAGAATGCTGTTCTTGAGATTAGCAGTTAGGGAGCTGGAGGTGGATGTTTCTGAATAGTGTCTGAATAGAATCGAAAATGTGATTTTCTTAAAATCACATTTTCGATTTTTAAATATACTGTTAAACTTTTAGCTTACTTTTTGTTCTATTATACAACTGATTGAGTTAAATTCGATTTAAAATCTGAATTTGAATCGTCAAACCGAACTCATTTTGACTCCAGATTTAACGTACTTCTTATCAGAAGATTAGAGCTTTCTGGTAATAGCAGACCACGTGTTTACACGCATGTCCAACAAAGCTCTCGGTATCGTTGATGTTGATAGTTTCTTGCCTTTGCTAATATTAAAAATTCTCTTAATATTAAGTAGCACTTAATATTTGTAAGATCAACGTGATTACCCTCAAATGGAGAAATAACAAAGAAATAGCAACAAATACTCTCAAAATTATACTGTTTATATTAAGATGTCTGAGAGTGCCCTTCACTTCTCACATTTAAGAATGCGTTCCCTCATGCGAAGAAACAACTTCTCTGCCAATAGTGCATCAGCCGAAAAAATGTACATAAACCAAGGTTCAATTCTGCTGGAACATGGGCTGAGACAGCACATCGTGGTTCCAAAACTGACATCTGGACACTCGAAAACAAAATAAAATTGACATTTTTAAATCAGATTTCTAGAAAAAGAAAACTAGACAACAAAAAAAAAAGCAAAAGTTTCTTTGTAAAATGAATTTTAGAAGCAGGTTGTATTCCATCATCTACAGACTGGAATTTATTCGCAAGTGTGAATTTGTTTTCAGACATTCTGCGAGATTTGCTCGCATTGTTTTTGTACGAGGTATGATTAAAACCTTATCCGGTTGACTACGAAATGATTATTCAGTAGTTAGCGCAAAGTTCCTCTGCTAGGTGCGTGTAGGTGAATCGAACTGGATCACCAGTTTATCATGAGGCTCTATTCGAAGAACTTGTTCTTCATAAAACGATACGCATACATCACACTCAATTCTATGTGTATCATGCCAAAGCTTTTTTGACAAAAGATCTGTACATCTGACGGAATGCGGGGACCCTCTATTTTGTGTATAAATGAAAGTTATGACCAAACGACAACAAAAATGTTTTGCCTTCTCATTATTCCTTAAATATGGATCCTGCGACATCTTTTTTTTTTTTTTTCTTTTTTCCAAGTTGACAATGAAGGAAGAAGATTTAGTGACACTTATCACCATTAAAACAAAGCATTGGCTATGCTTATCGATTTCCAAAGTTTCACAAATGTTTTTCAAATAACTCGAACGGACTTATTGTACTAACGGGTACAATTAGTATTTCACATGCGTTTCTGTATTCGTTAACTTTTGGATTATCCTTGTTGAAAAGAAAAAAAAAAAGACCATAACATAAGAGTAAGAAGTGTGTCTAACATTATTATATCCGAAAGGTCATTTTTTGAACAAATAAAGGCCTTTCCCAAGACATTAAATTTATTTTCTTCTTTCTTTAAAATACAAATGAACCCGTAAAACGAACTGCAGTCAAACAACTGTTAAAATGGTTGGTGGCACTTCTTCCCGAGAAAAGTGGCTTTAAGGGATGGAGTGCGATTAGAAAACTGACATGCTTGTACATTGTGCAAATAACTGGATAATGGGTCAAGGAGCAAGTTAAGGATTATACTGGACTGTTTTTATGTAGGAAAGAATTGATGCAATCTTCGACTGAATTGCGAAAACGATAACAACTCGGGTAAGCCAAAAAGATTCATATTTTTGCTTAGAACTATCTACGTATAAAAACAATTGAAAGTAAGCAACACGTGTTGTAATTAGCATTTGATGTCTCTGAACAGTACGGAATCAAGGGATTACTGTATTATTTTTTGTGTTTTTCATTTTATTTTTTTATGTATTATTTTTTCCCCCTGTTTACAAATGAAAGGCAAACTCGCAATATAACCCGAAATTTTGGGTTTTCTAATTTCATTGTCATATTAGAAAATCCAAATCTTCAGATTCTCTTTCCTGTTCTTTGATCATCTCTGATCGTCTTTTCATCTTTCAAGGAACAATCTTACTTTAAGAAAGTTTGTACTTTTGTTAAAGTAACCGTAAAGTGGCAATTTTTCATTTTTAAGCATTGGATTAAATTGTTGCTTTGGGAAAAGTGAAAAATATTACCGTGATAAAGCAGCTGTGAATTGACGTCAAGGAAATCATGTTTTTATTGTTAAATTTCTTAAATGGTTTCTTTTTTCGCTTCTGGTTCATCGTAGCCTTGCAGTGCAATACATAATAAAGCTATGTTTGGAATTGATTTTGTGCCACGAGTGTGGATTGTTAAAATTTCAGCAGGCACGTTTCCTTCCACGGTAATGCTCGTATTTGGAGCCATTGTTATTTATATGTAAATGTTTAAAAGTGCATATTCTTCTACACGGGCAACTGGATAACTACTTGCGGTGCACTTAATTTGTCGGAAAGCTTGAGACAACAAATCGAATTAAGCGGTAAATAAAACAAGGCGGTGAAGTCAGATGAAGTAGAACAAAGCAATAATGATTCGGCAAGAAAAAGACATACGTACAGACAGACAGACACGGGAGGAAAAGGGAAAAAAAATTTTGTTGCCTTGACTACAACAGACATCCCAGCCTACTTTGGAAGAGACGGCCGCTAATGCTCAGTGCGTCCCGGCAGCGTTCCACAGGGAGGTGACGGGAAGCGACGCACTTTGTGAGGGCGGGCAACAGCTGCGAGACGGCCTGGGTATGCAAAGTGCGGATCGCGCTGCGTGGCGATATTGGCCGACGTAAATCCATCATGAAAATGAGAAAAATCTCCATCTTTGAAGACTAATGTTGCCCGGCAATCCTGCTGCCGACCCAGCTGCCCGATTCAGTAGGCGGGAACCGGCACAGCTAGTGTGAGCCTGGTTGGCAGGGGTCTCCGCCAATCTGTGGGGACCTCGCTCTACGAACTGCCGTCATGCACCTCAGAATGAGGCATCATCATCAACAAGAGGAGCAGCAATAACCGGAGGAGAAGCCTCCTCCTCTGGGTAAAGTGATTATGGCCCAGCTAAATGATATCAATCCCATCGGACAGCTTAGCATTGTGTCGGATGGAGCAGCGAGGAAAAAGCACAACAGCAACACTCTTGTACTGCGTTGAATAAGAACACTCTTAACGCACCATCTACAGCACGGGAAAATGAGAAGAAGAATCGCACATCTCTCTCTATAATTTCAAGAATTTATTATCGTACCGATTTTGAACTTCATTGAGTTTTAATGTCGTAATGAAACTCAATGAGTGTCACCTTCCTGTTTTATAATTCCATTTGTTTATGTTCAGCAGGCTTTTGCTCCTCGGAGATCTTGGTTTTGCTACGAGATTCAGTGCTGATCATGGAATCTTGCTTTTTTTTTTTTTTTTGGTGACTATTTCGGATTTTTTTTTAAAAAAATGTCCGGTTCCCAATACATCGAGAAAAAATCTTATTTACTGAGATAGCAAATGTGATCATTTTTGAAGTTTTTAAAATAGATGCGAGTGCCTATTTATTCTGCAATGACTCATTGGCAGTTGTAGAATCTCTCTCTCTCTCTCTCTCTCTCTCTCTCTTTATTAAAGGTCTCTTTCCTCCAAGTGAACTCCTTTTGTTTTCAAAATGTCAGAAGGAGGAATACAAACGTCAGGAACTCATTGATTTTAAAGTCCTTGTCTGTTCAAACAAGGGAGAAAACCATTTTACTTCTTAACCACATGTTATACAATCATTCACATTATGTTATCAATGATAGCATGATTTGTACTTCACTAATGCATATTATTCTTTATACTAAATAAAAAAAATTAAATACCTTGTAATGATGCAATATTGTTCTTATCTGACAAAAGAATAATGTTGAAATCTGAAAGCAAGTATTTTTTGGCCTTGCTTCAGCCATCAGTTTCTCTGCTACTCATCCAATCCAGCTGTGGGTATTTGGGTAAGACGAAACAAAACCCATATCAGAGCATTTCTATTCGCTGCTTAGATTTTTTTCAGTCATTTTGTTCTCAGAATTTCTGCCCACTCAAAATTACTGGTTGGGATTTCAGTTGGATTTGTTCGCTGCTAAGGGCTCGTTCATAAATTACTGAACACTCTGAAAGATTTTCTTTCACGGATTCCTTGTTTCTTCAGTCTTTCTCTATCACGTATGTCATGCATAATTTCATGGAGTGAGTATCTCGATCTAGAAGTTCATGTATTTGAAAGGACGTGTCCAAGTTCCCTAACTGATTTTCATATCCATGTTGCCAAAAAATAAATGAAAGATGCTAAGATTAAGAAAAAAAATCATAGATTTGCAAATCTCTCACCAAGCAATATTCTGATTATGTGCATTTCCCAGTTTAATGCGTCAAAGAAGAGACAAATCATCAGTAGGATTTTAAAACAGGTATTCTAGGAACAAAACTAAAAACTTTGCATTGTAATCCGTGTTTATAAAGTGCGATTTGACTACCAAAGACCTTTGCGGCGTTGAAATTTAGTACCAAAATTATCCAAGTATACTTTGAGTACTAGAAAAAAATTCAAATTAATTTCCATTGGAGTGAGTTGTTTGGAATTATGGACGAAGCAACTAAGATTATCGAGTCCAGTGTATTGTCGGTGAAGAGACGGTGTGCTTCTGGCCGTCTTGTCTGTTTTCCTGCTCTTCCATCGATTTGCTCCAACCCCTTCTGAGCAACATATTTTCATTTACTATGCAGGAAACAGCTCTTCCTATTATTTAGGCTTTTTATTATTTTTTTGCGATTATCCCTGCGTGATTTTAACAGGCCACTTAATGAGAACGCTACCAATGCTGACAGGTTACAACAAGTCAACTTACACTTCGGAAGTTAATAAATTCAATTTTCTATTTTCCTGTCTCCTCTCTCTCTCTCTCTCTCTCTCTCTCTCTCTAACAGAAAATCAAGAGGGGAGAAAGATGGGGGTAAGACCGGGGAGAACACAACAACAAATAGAACACATCGGTGACTTCTTTAACCACCAACGCCGCCTATTAGCTACAAGCAACAACCACCAAAACGACCGACAGAGATAAGCGATAAAATAAATATTAAGATTTTGTTATTCGCTGCATAAACGCTGCCATAGCGTCTACTGTAAATCTCGCGTTTTATTAAAGACTGTTACATTGCCAACAGCATACATTTTTATGAAGTCATTTCGGAAAGAACAAAAACGAAAAAAAAAAAAAACTTTCATTATGAAAATCCTAGCGAACAGCAGTATGGGCACAATGTATGAATAAGTTGAATCGACTTCGTTAAAAATTAATCTTCGGAGCTGCTCCAAGGTTTGTCTCCGCCATCCAGTTTTTTTGCCTCCCCCCATAATGAGCACAGTGAAGTACATGGCGACAACAGAACGCTGCCCGCAGCGACGGGGCTCGCGTCGCCATCCGTGCCAGACGACCGCCTTAATTAGGGATGCCAGCTTGTTTGCACAGATGTTGAGAGACATGCTGCTGTTAATCCTAAGATCTACAATAGCTCGCGCTCGGCATCAGCCCAGAAAATTGAGGATTTAATCGACATGCCTGGGGACCAGTTCAGGTGTTTCCCGTGTACAGCGAAGGCAATTAATTTCTAGGATTATGGGGATAGAAGGGCCATTATGGTCTTTCAGCGTCGGATAAGGGAGTGCAGAGTAAAAACTTGAGCCTCGTGCCGCCGTGCTGTCCTGGCCATTGGCAGAGACACAGCCAATTCCAAATCCTCTTCTTTATTATGTGCTTCCTATCCCCTATGGCCACCCACGTTCGACGGCTTTCGAAGATGGAAAAACAGGCCTGGGGAATGGCAGACTTTGTGGCTTATGGCGATCATTGCTCTTATACAAGTTCCATGAAGAGTTAGACCGCTGGTCCCGTAGGTCCACTAGCGTCATTGGGCGCTCACCGAGATAAATTTATCAGGCCTCGCGGCAGTAAATTTTGTCTAACGGCCCTTCATGACGTTGAGTAATGCTTGTTAGATCGTAATTGTCATTGGTACTCCGCGTTTTTAGAAAAGAGATAAAAAGAATATGCAAAGGAAATCTAGTGACGGATGTTTGCTATTTAAACGAGGCGAACTGTCTCTAGAGATTCTGCTCTTTCTCATTAAAACACTAACGATTCTTTTAAGAGAAAGTAAAGGATACTTTATTATCTGAAGGACTCAATTTTTTATTTTATTTTATTATTTTCTACTTCCGTATTGACTAGAATGTTGATAACCAGGTGAATATGAACAGTAATTAAAAGTAGCCATAGTTCTGGTGCAGAGAAACAGGAAATACTGATTACCAGTGACTGTTTATCGCAAACATATTTTTTGATGATGAAGAATAGCAAACGCTCTGCAAAACAATCGAACGGATATGAAAGAATATCTCTAAAAGTGAACGAAGATTATACTTCAAAATTCAAGACTGCACTCTAGTGAAAAGAGGAGATGGGTACTTCGGGGATGTACTACTTAAAATAATCAGGGAATTGAGAACTTGATAAAGGAAATGGTTTTATTCTCCACTGTGTTGAGAGACAGTGAAATGAAACCCCAACATAGGAGGAGAGCTGCTTAAATAAAACAGTAGCGCCCAAAAAGGGACTCAAACTTAAAACAGTTAGAATACAAGTCTAGCTCTCTCCTGAATGAACTGCCCGGATCTTGAACTGATTGAAGAAGTTAAAATAATAATGTGCTAACAGCAGGAAGGATTGTACCAGATAGCCCAAAGACTCGAGTTTTTAAACAAAAAACGAGCACGTGCTGAGCAGTGAAGTAGCAGATAGTTCATGTCACTTTGATGGTCGACGAAGGCGGACCTCTATATCATAGTGGGAGCAATTAATCGTATGTACTTTCATCGGTACATCGATAATAAACATCTTATTATTAGAAGGATGCAGGTGATGACGTTATAATTCGCTTTTTTTAGGCTACTGCGCATTACAGGAAACTGTACTTTTTTAGGGAAAGACAACCAGATTTTACTGAATTTCATGATATTCTAAACGTGTCGTAGATCTTGGTATCATGATGCCAGAAATTTCGTGACAAGGTTTTCGTCATAATGATAATGTACCGATAACGGTCTAAAATCTTATTTCTCTCATGAACAATGAGCATTTTCTCCTCGCATATGCACCCAACGAGAAGCGGACACAGATGAACAGTGATTTAGGTGTTTGATGTCTCTTCTTATCTGTATAGAAGTAGATGCCAGTGGTCTTCTTGGCTGTCTGTGGGATTGTGTGCAGGGCGTAGGTGATCATCGCTTTCTTTGCAAGACAGGTCAGATGTGTGTCCTAAAGGCCTGGAGTGTTACAGAAGAGGCAAAGATCCTATTCTCTGATCCTGAGTTTGTTGAGCTTAGTCAGAGTAGGTAAGGTGTTGTGCCGTATGTCTTCGCTCTATATCTGCATCTGGTCTGATGTACTTTGTTTAGTACGGAAGATCTCATCAACTGAGTGGCATGTGTAGGTATGCAGAGCAGGAGAAGGAGGATGAAGATGATGACGGAAAAGGGAGATGTCCGATGCAATGAAGTGAGAAAGTGGTATATTTTCTTGAGGTTAGCAGGAAGAAGTGATAGTGGGATTTAATGTGACACAATTTGAAAAAGTAACGCAGCGAGTTCGCCAAAGTTTCGAATTTGAATTCCTTTTTTTTTAAAAAAAGGCTATTATAAATGACATTGTTTTCTTTGTGGGGAGGATTTCAGCAGTAGGATTTTGAAGTGTTTTTGCTTTATGTGTCCTAAGGTCTCCTATAATTCTAATTCCTGCTCAGTTCCATGGTGGTCTTGTAGGAACATTAGCTCCGTTGGTCTTGCCATGGTGTACTGAGTTCTGCACTTTTCCAGCATTGTAGAACACCTCTTGGTAGAAGAAAGGGAAGTGACCATTCCTAGAACTATGAGTGGTGCAAGTCCTCTGGTAGATGAGTATGTTTGAGAGTCGTTGCTTAGGTCTGATTGCCCAAGCGTCTCGAGAAGAAAGATGTGATTTTGTTTTCAATGGCGGCCAGGCCTCTAATTGCTTGTTAACTGGCTTGCAGAATGCTGAGTAATGTTATCTAGTTGTTTTTTGTTCCAGAGGAAACGCATGATTATCATTTGGATGTGTATTGGTGGATAGATTTTTATCTCAAGCATTGTAATTAATACTGGGTTTCACAAATCACTGTTCTATAAAATTTTGTAACTGATACTGTCTTTACAAAGTCGTTTTTTCATGCTATATATTATATCAACGATTTTCTTCTGTTGATTGCAAATCCAATCTACATTTCCCCTGATAACAGTATACGTCCCTCCCCTCTCATTTGACAAACCTTGAACTACACAAATCCAGAAAACTTCTACCTTATCGAGTTCTTCCCTTTTCAGTATTTAGGCTATAAGCATGCTATATTTTCTTTCTTGCTTTGCATTTTGTTGTATGGTACCACAGAGTGCTTGAAAAAAGTGCTCATTTATTATCTACAACATTCAATATCAAACGTTAAATAACAGCGTCTGCAAATCTAAATTCTTATTAAAAATGTTCTCCAATGGGGCTCTGACAACCATGTCAGTTCAGTGCTATCGAAAGTCAGTTCTGTCTTGTTTCTTGCCAAACAAGAATTCTATTCTCCGTCTTATATTTGACAACACCTAAATCTTTTGTTGAGATGTATGTTGTCAGGTTTTTTCCTTGGGAAAACTATACCCTCTAAGTTTCTTAAATATATAAAAAAAGTTACGAATATCGTTCTCTTAGCATCCAACAAAATAATGTTCTCTCGAAGATGCCTCTAAACAGCTAATAGTGGGCCATTAGCGAGCAATCTCTCACTGATTCATTCCACTGTCTTTCTTTTAAAACAGTTGAAAATCGTGCACTGCGTGTGTTCAACATTCACTCCCAGTTTATATGTAAACTTATAGAGCACGTTTTTCTTCATCTACTGCTAAAATTTGGAACAGTCTCTTTTCTTCTGCTGCAGTATTTTCTAAACGAGTACAGTCTTCAGATCTCCAAACCAAAAGTTAAAAATGTTTTTTCTTTCTTCTCAACTTTCTATCCATCCACGGTGCATTAGTACCCTGGATGTCCTATACATGAGAGGTTGAACAAATTCTCCATGGGATTACAATAAAAAATTGTTTCGCACATTCTCTGCTTGTTGACGAATCATTTTAATGCATCTCACAATACTTTTGAAAATACAGAAGCAAGAGTGGAGCAGTGAACAAAAGCGTTCTAGTGACCGCTCCGTGATAAATCTGCAATGCATTAAACGAACAATGATGTTATTGCAACGGAGGAAGTGAATTTAAAGATCTTTGCTAGTGCTAGATTTTCTCTCTCGTAAAATTGCCTAAAGCGCAGTTGATTCATCAGTTGTTTACTCTCTATAAGGCAAAAGGGGGGGGGGAGAATTCCACGATACGTCTATTGAGCAGCTCATTTGGTGCGTCCATCGCTATATAATTAATGATATCGTCCATTTTATCAGAAGCGACGACGTTTGGAATGCTTCTCGAGGGGCCATCAAGCCAAACACCACAGCCATCAGATCTCCGTACTCTCTCATCCTTTGTCGGCAATTGTCACATCACGTTCCGGGATCACTCCATCATCCAGCCAGCCCAGACACGATGGAGCATTCGCAACGCCTTACTATGAAAATTTCATTAACATCTCTGACTATCGCATTCGTTTGGAACGCGAACGACAGGGGTATAATTCTTGGCAGAAAGCACAATCAATCTCGGTCCGCGAGGATGCGGCACTATTATTCGGGAGGTCCTCGGAAAAATGAAGATAAACGGATGGCACTTGTGTATCTGTTCGAGCGTGTGACAGGCGCTGCAAATAAAAAAAAAAAAGAAATAGCGTCTCTCATCGTAGCCTGATGAAGACGTCAGATTAGCGGAAATATCAACACGGGAGTAAATTGAGGATGATAAATAACTGCCGGCGGATTAAATTTATTGCCGCATTAGTAGCGTCCATACAACATTTGCCGTCGGTTTCGTGATGAATTAGCATCAAAGTGTTGAACAATTAAAGGCGAAATGATGCAGATTCGAACACCTCCGAATGGCGATTTTCATCGGTTCGCACTCGTAACTGTCGGAATATGATCTGATTAATTTGCGAGGATTCGTCGATGCTTCATCCCGCATTCCAGAGGGCGCTTCCGGATTTAGGTATTTGGTGTAGTGCAGATCTTGCACGAATGCAGAAGGAGAAAAATAGTTTTCGTTCTTCATTCTCACTTACCTTAAACAATCCAATAATGTACGTTGCACAACCGAAGGAAAGCGAAGAATGGAGCTCAGAAATCCGTTCTTGTTAACAAGAAGAAGATCAGGAAATGAAAAGAATGAGATTTGATTGTCAGATTTACACAATTCATTACAAATGCGATTTTTTTTGTCTAATTTCTTCTCAGAAATACCATACAAACACAATCCATTCAGTTGCTGAACAAATGCCAAAAGAGTTTAAGGTTCCAAGTTATTTTGCAATTGGATTACCAACTCTTCTAGGTCACTGATCCCGAAATTACCTCAATCTCTTCAGGATTTTCCCGACTCCAGAAATACATTTTTGATATTTTATTATTATCTATTTTTACTGACAATTACAATAATAACGGATTAAGGATCGGTCAGTGAATCATCCGTGATCGGAGTCCAAACGCAGTGCTTTTTAGGACACGCGTGGGCTCCAAATCACGATGGTATTTTCACAATGGCAACTGAAAAACTGAAAAACATGCGTGCGTGCTCGGACACGCACGCACGCATGGCTCAGAGTGATAATGAGTCAACAGTGTAACCTCAGTGATTTTATGACAATCAGTAACAAACATCATGGAATCTGTCTCATCCCTGGATGGAATCTTCAGCACAATTATCTACAGCGAGAACTGTCTAGAAATAAAAAAAATTTTCGTTGTCTGCTCTGTAGGAAAAATAATTTTGAAAACCACATATGTAACTCTTTCTCAGCTGAAAGGCCCTTTATGAGGGTCTTTCAACTCTAAACGTGATTAGAACCACAACCAACCGAAACTGTGATGTGTGAAGGGAGCATATCAGGGAACATAATGCTTTGGATCCAGTCACCGATGAACTATAGCAGCAGTTGACCTCACGGGTTCCAATGCTCGCAGTTGAAAAAGAAGTAGCTGCAGCGCGTTGGACGCAGGGTCACCGATACTCGACAACTAAGGGGTATATATAAGGTTACCTGGTTTAATTGTTTTGCTGCACTAATGGCAGGATGCCAAGTTATGGCAACATCTGTTGTGCCAAGTGGCAACACCGCAGGTTGGTTGCGGTGTCATGGTGTGGGAAATGCTTTCACAGCAAACATTAAGTGTCATGATGCCAGTGGAGCAATGTCTCTCTGCCCACTCAGTGAAGAGCATGATGTCATATCCAGCATAAAGCACTATGCTGGATAAGGAATGAGGGAATTGACCAAGGTATTTGCTGTAACTTGCTTTCAAGGTCTCCAAACTATTCTTAAATTGTCCGGTTCGTAGTATTATCATCATAGATGACGCTTGATCAGATAGAAATCGCAGATATCTATGCGAAGCTACACATCTACTATTTAAAAAATGCTCCTGAAATGACATTATTGTTGGACTCCTAAACTGTATCTATCATCGTTAGATACATGCTATCATCGCATGCTGTTATTATGAATTAGCTCAATTTTGGTATGCCAGTTTTCACAGACCCACTTATCCCAAATCTATACGTTCAGTAGTGGAACTATACTCCTCAGGCTACTATGAACTGGAGGCGTTTCATATTACTGGATGGGCAAGCTCACTTCTGCAAATATCCTATTTATGGTTCGCGAGGCAGTGTTCTTCTTGGAACGGACATTATTATTTCTTCTTTTTTTTTCGTTTTCACTCAGAGCCCTCTTGCTACCCTACGTTTTACTTATTTATTTTCTGATGTATGCTTCTTACAACAGTACGCTATAATACGTAGTAAGCCATACTCATTCCCCCCCAATCATTACAATGCATTATGCTAATTATGAACATGAGAATATTGCAGTAATTTTCACACATAAGGATTGTGTGACATATAAGTAAAGCGTATGAATTTTGCTTTCTACTTACGTCATCTTCCCTAATGCTATCTTTGTGCGGCATGTATGACGAGGAGGTGAGTGGGAGAGATTCATTTTGTAATATCAGAATAACTATAAATGGACAATGGACAGTTCACTGTTCATCATAACTTTTTTTTTTTAAATAATTTCCCTCTAAGAGTGAAACATTCACATTTGAAGATAAGACAGAATGGACTGATATAAAACGTGAAGTTTAAAGGAAGACAATAACATAGCTTCTACTTTTTTGATAATCATCTTTTTTTATTTTTAAGGCGCTTTTCTACAATTTGTACGTTAACTCTAAAAGGGGCTGAGGATCATCATTTGCATAACCTGTATTAAACACCTACTTCACTGACAAATCATTAAAGTCCCTGCTGTTTTATTTTGGTCTATAAATATCATAGATGAGGCTTTCGTGGACATCGGCAGTCAATTGTCTCTCTCTTTTGTAGGTGATTTCACATCCGGAGCTATTTTACACTACGACGCACTCACTGGGAAGAGCTTTGTGATTTTTGCTTTTTTTTTTACTTGAAAGTGAACCCTTCCTTACCAATAAGCTCCTTGAAGTGAATTCAGAGAAAAATAAATAAATAAACGGAATGTAATCAACTACACATTAAACGTTTTACTGACATGACAGAATGATCTCTTCCGAACCAGAGTTCTTCGATGTGTTCTTAAAGTTTAAAGCAATAACTTCTTGCTTTAAACTTAAAACTAAAATGTAGCACTTTGTCCATTTATATAGCAGATTTCACACAGATTTTTTCAGATTTTCGATTCCGTTCTGAGGCCGTTATGTCTGTCCATCTAAAGCATGTGTTTAAGTTTAGATAAGGGAACAGAAAAAAAACCTTTCGTTATTTCTATGAAATTAGTAAAACATGATAGAGTTCGGTGAGCGTTCATAGCTCATGGCTTTCTAGCCAAAGAGCTAGAAAGATATGAGTTCAAAGCCAGTATTTGGTCGTGCAAAACCTTCACAACAGCGTCTCCCGAAATAAATAATAATGTCTCCCAAAAGCAGGTTACATACGAGGCTCTCGGAGTTCCTTTATTAGGCAAAATTCCGAGAACTTTGTTTTTCCTCGCAAAGCAATGTTTCTAGAGAATGTACTAAATTGATTGTCACAGCAGCCTATGCAAATAAGAATTAACTTCCCCATCGGAGTATTAATCAGGTGTCTCCGGAGGCAAGATAGTTGGCCAGGACAGGCCATTGAGCGCAACATATTAAGAGGATAACATAATGTAGTTTAGAACTATAAAGATTTTCATCTTTTGAATGCACTGAAAGACGCAAGTAAAATAAACTTAGTATAGTTTGACAACACAACATCATTGTATTTAAAAATGGTCAGATAATCATAAAGAGCCTAATAATAAATAGAAATGCAAATGAAATTAATAAAAGCTTATTTCTGCGTGTGTTTAATGATAATATGCTGAACGATTGAGTGTGTCAAAAATTTTTCAGGTACATCAAAATTCTATTGTTCGGCATTTAGTAAGCATTCCTCAATCGCGACGTGAAAATCACAATAAAAATAGTTTTTTTTTTTTTTTTATAACGTGCTCAATAAACAATGACTGATACACCACGTTCCATGCTTATGATGTTACGCGTCAGTTTTAATTTATTTGGCTGTGTTACTGCATTCTTCTTTTTTACTAGCAAACGTCAGTTTGTACCGTTATACTTGTCCTGACAGACAGAATAGCTGGTGAAACTTGTAGACAATTCTTCATATCATTGATAAATATCTGGTCAACGAATAAAACCAAGAAAAAACTCAAGTTTTCATGATTAAGTGACCAAATACAAAACAAAAATGAACAGACTCGATGGCTGTACAAAGCATAAAGTACGTTCCTTTAGAAATACAATAAATATGCTTTTCTGATTAATTCCGTTAGTTAGAGGGCGATCATCACCTAGCAAGTTGAGAGTACATAACCGGTTCCAACTTAAACTACGCTCCAGATATACTTGGCCTAGATTTTTAGTCATCGATGCGTTTATTTCAAATTAGTAACGCCAAAATCTGAATCTAAGTGGTCGCCGTCTACCTGAGGTTCTCTCTAATTGGAACTGGACTGCAAGATAACCTCAACGGCTTACACCTATAATGTTCTTCATATATCGCAATAAGAATCAATTGTTTCTTTACTATTTACATCACTATTACTATCACACCCCATTCACTGAGGATATAATTACGCTTATCTCACAGTATGCATCATAATAAAAGATCACTAACGCTTTGTATTCTGGGATCATCCGTCTGTTTATTTATGCACTAGTGAACGAAACCTGTGGCTTTCAAAGCCCACAAGGCAGACATCACTTGCTTTTCAGGAATTATCTACTACAAATGCAGTTAAAACAAAGATGGTGCAAATTACTTAGATTCTGAATTTCCACCATAGAATTAAGTTCGAATTTTGAAACCAGACTTTGCATTTGTTTATGCTATGATATTATTGTTTATCCAAAATGCATCCTTTTCCTTTGCTGCCTGTGTGTTTATGGGTACTGAACACAGTCCAGACAGAACCCGAAGTTATTAAGTACTATCTAAAGATGTATCGTAATCAACTCTCAGAGTTCTGATTGCCTTATTTCTTTTATTTATTTATTTTTATTCATTTATTTCTTCGGTGTGCGATATTCCTAACCGACAAGCTGCTGTAATCCCGTCCTCACTGGTTTCTTGCATCGCACCGATGTCACAAGAATTAACAGGGCCTTAATTGTTAACCTTTCCGTCTACTTGATACCCGGATCATCCATCTCACAGGGTAATTTTGTCGGCATGATGTTCCAAAGAACATTATCCCTCCAGTTATATTCTGTGAACACATCTCCCTCCGTTTCTTCTTCTCTTTCTCGCTTAAAGCCGAGGTCCGGAGGAATCGTGAGCGGGGGTCCGAGGCAATATCTATGAAGGATATGAAAAGCGCGTAGGTATGGCCGGATTTGCATATAAGGAGGCTATCGTTCCAACGCTCAGTGGCTGAGACTTGGAAACAAAAAGGCGCTTTCGGCCGAACGGGAAACCAAATGGGTTTGCATAATTTTCTTGCTACAGATCGATTCGGAACGAGTGTCGCGTAAAGCCTGGTCTCTAACGAACTGAAGGCAGTTGTATCGAACCATTAGCCGGAGCTAGGGCGTCTTTTGGAAGGGCTACATATAAGAAAGAGTGGCAGCTGCGCTGAGAAAGGGGGAGGGTAGAGTATACAAAATCTGAATCATCTATGGCAACGGGGTTCCGCCAGAAAAATAATTTAGACCAGGTTGATGAAATTCGGTTGCCTATCCGACAGTGATTCATAGTAGAATCGGTGCCGAGGAAGAAGGAAAAGACACAACCATAATGACTTCCTTCTCTGGTTAAGTTTACCTTGATTGAGTCTCGGATAAGTTCCTTAAAGTTTTAAAGAACGTAGCCCGTTAGACGTAACAGTTTTCTTTGGAGTTAGCCATCCTCTGAAAATCAATGTTTCGCCTGAAAGCAATGATGAAGTACTGTATATGTCTGACGTCTGTCTTTTCCAAAGGAGGGTCGCTAGAGAAGCACTTCGAGGTAAATATCTATCTAGCTGGCCATCTTTCTCTTCTCTCTCCTGATCACTGCGTGGACTGCAATGCAGGCAGGCATCTTTTAATTTGGTTGCACATTCCATCACTGAATGCCGTCAATATTAGGTTGGATTTTTTTTTTTTTTGTACAAACAAGAAATTCTACAGCTCTGTTCATAAGAAAATGCCAAGTTTCTTGTAACTTAGAATCGAGAAAAACAGACTCGTTTTTTCTAAGTACACCGATGTAGATCCGAAAGTTTCTAATTCTAAGGGACACTTGTCTTTTTAAATGTCGTGAACCAGCGTTACACGTACACGTGTTTTGTTTTAGAATTTTAGAAATTTCGGACAGCTTAATTCAAACTGTTACTGATGAAGTTTGTAATTTTGTTTAACTGTGCGTGCTGGCTATTTCTATGCCATTTACACAGTTCTCTGTGCCAATTATTTATAAGAAAATTAGAGTACTGGTGATTGAAAACCATTTTTTTTCATGTTATATATACATTTCAGATAAATTAATTATCAGTCATTATAATATCCAAATAAAGAATTTACAGTAACTTATACAAGCACTAGTCAGCAGCAATTCTTCTATTCGAGTAGGAATCTTTCTTTAATTTTTTTTATATAAAAACTTATTTTTAAAAAGAAAAATGAGTATGATCTGTGTAAGACGATTCATCCAACTCTCTTTAGAGTTCATGTTGAATAAAACGAAATGGGGTTTATAAGCGTTAGTTTAATTAACTGTTACAAAGGTTTCGGTTAATGTTAATCGAATAATTTAACCGAAACCCAGTTGGAGACATCGACAACCCAGGACAGAATATCCTGGCGATTGCGGAATACGAAAGTAGGCTCCAAGTGAAATGGGATAATGGTGAGGACAAAGAAGAACAACTGAATAATTTAAAAACGTTTGTATGTATGTGTATAAAATAGAATCGGATCCGACAATATCCTAAATGTGAGAGAAAGAATAAAAAAGATATACACTTCTGATTCAAACAGTTAAATGTACTTCGAGTTATTCGAATACTATGTACCAGAGATAGTAAAAAACTACGGAGCACAGCAACGTATAAGGCAAATTAACTCCGTATCACTAATTACTGTAGCGCTTAAAACCAGGAGTGTTTTAGAGAATAACTAACTACTCGCGAGATGTCGCCATCAGTCTCTGTATGAATTATCATCCAGTTTGTGAATTTGCACACAATTAGGGCATCCAAGATCAAAAGTGGATGATATAATCAAAACATGGCAAAGAAACCCAAAAGGATTCAGGAAAACTATCTTATACGCCATAATATCACGTTCCGAAATCCACAGCCACAGTTTCTGCGGAAGGGGACAGCTTTAAGTCAGTCATTTCCTAAATGCTACTCAGATTCGACTTGTGTGGGCAGCGTTCGCTATCACCGAACTATAGATCGTTGAAAAGCTGTAGTTAATAGCATATCACAATACAGACTCCTCAGTTCTAATGGACGTTTCTAAATATGGTGGTCCCCAGGAGATCGCTAATCAGCAGAATGTATCGTCCCATCGATACATTGGTATCGCTGTTAAGTGTTGTGTAAGGATATTATCATCATACGATAATGCACTATGTTGCAGTGCGAAGGCTATGGCGATATGTTTGAAGCGGTCGCCATCTAAACCCAATAGCACATGTCTGGTTGGAGTTTGAACTTCGGTTGAGAACGAGACCAGCACATCCAACTTCACTACAAGTGACTGCCATTCTGATAGAGAACTGAGCCAAAATACCCGAATTTGTTTAATTAACATTTAGTGTAAATTCCACACAAGAGAGTTGCATCTGTAATTGCGATCGCTACAAAAATGCATCAAGTTCTGAAAATAAAGCGTTTCTGAAACACTAGCTGTGAATATATATTTTTTCAACAGTATATATAACAAAAAAGGCTAAAACTTACAAAAGTATTTCCTCCCCCACCCTACCGGAATAATAAAACAAAGAATTATTCTGAGTAAAATTTAGATATGCATTTAGTTCTTTAATTTTTTTTTTACTCTTGCATTTCTTCACGCTCTTTATCGAATGTGTGGACTCTGTTAAGTGATTTTTGGTGCATTTTGTGTTACGGAAAGAATTTGTTCAGTTATCTTTAAGTCACATTAAACTTCCCAATCTACCTGTAGGGAACACAAGCTACCCTCTTTCATCAGCACCCAGCGGTGAAATTCTGAAGAAATCAATCACCGTATTCACATGAACTTCTTCAGCAGTTTGGGTAAGATATAAATTTATCATGGACAATATAACTTTTATTTATATTTTCAACATTGCTTTTGTGAGTAAAGTGTAAAATCATTTCTGAGATCGATATAATTATCATCACTATGGTACACTCCAAGTGAGGTCGTATCAAAGCCTCGTAAAAAGACAAAATGACTTTATCCTTACATGTTAGAGTTCATTTCAGAATTGCAGTTATCCTCCGAGTTGTACTTGTAATCTTTGCTATATGGTCCTTGAACTTGAACTTCCTATCTACTAAAACTCCAAGATTTCTAGACTGATCAGTCTTTTCTAGCATAATCCCACCAATATAATACGGCATTGAATATCTAAATCACGTTCGAAATGAAACTACATTTACTGACAGTGAGCTGATATCCATTTTCTCATGCCCACAATTTCAGCCTATTCAAGTCATTCTGCAAGTACTGCATATCAGCTGAACTTCGGATTACCCCCACCTGTCTTTGCATCATCAGTAAACAGCTGTATGTCTCCTGTCAAATCCTTTCCAATGTCGTCAATGTACAGATTGAATTACAATGGGCCAAGAACCAAGGTGACCTATGGTCACCTTAAATCTTGTACATTCACACTCCTCATATATCACTTTTTGATATCTGTCACTCAGTCCTTCTCTTATCCAAACTAGTAATTTATAACCCAATTCCATATCCCCTAACTTGTGCAACAGCCTTCCATGCTAAATCCTGTCAATAGCCTTAGCAAAATCTAAAAGTATCATGGTGTATCCATTCCCTTGTCTAACTCCACATTATTATAAAATGCGAGCAAGTTAGTCGGACAGGGTCTTTCCTTGCACATTGCAAAGTATAGATTCTCTGTCAACCCATTTGTGTATGCGAGCTCTTACGAACTTTTCCAAAATTTGGTAAAACTCGCATTTACAAATGGGTAAGAGCTCAAAACTACCACTCCAGAGATGCCGATAGTTGGACACATCAGTCTTTGCAGCATTCTTGTGTAATGGAATGCTCATACATTCTTTCCACTCCTGTGGAATCTCTGTTCTGAGACATCAAATTATATAGCTTAGTCAGAGGAACAGCCAGTTCAGCTGAACAATCTTTTAGGTTTATCTTACGTGACTGTGACTGACTGACTTAATCGTCACTCTCCTTACTAAGATATAAAGATCATATAGCCTTAGTTCTTTGCTTCTGATGTTTTGTTTGTTGACTTCATATCACTACAGGTCTGCAGGTGGATAGTTCAGAACTACTATAATGATCGCAAAAGAACTAATTGAGAAATATCGGCCCTTGAAAATCACCCATTACACCATAAGAATGAAGATACAACGAATTTCCACTTTTTCTAGATGCAAATTAGATTACAAAATATTAATGTTTGTGATTATAAGTACTCAGAGAGAGATGGCTTACCAAAATTACTTCCATTAGGAGTGATAGATTTGCATAATAACCAATAAACATCTGTAATACGAATGGGCGAGTAGTGTACAAAAATAAATTTACCTTAAATAGTGAAAGACTTCAGTTTATAAGAAATAACAACGGACGAAGATTCTTCCATAGAAACAGAGGCAGAAGGATACTTGAGGAGGAGGAGGAAGAAGAAGAAAATGATTTAGCATGATGGTGTCTTTAGGTCTTCTTTAACGTCAGCCTTCTGCAATGTCTTAGAAATAAATGACAAAGAGACACAAATTTCACAGCACTGATTCGAAGGCAGATGGAGTCCCTCTTGTCCACACGACCTGAGTGCAGTTACGGAAGAGTTAGCCAGAATGAAAGACATAAATGAACAGAACGTATTGAAGATCAAAGATTGGTTTTAATATAAGTCGGAAATTACACATCGCTGATGTCCTGTAGTTGGTAGAGTAAGGGACCTTTACTATTTGCGTGTTATACACAATCTTCTGTTATTCATGCTACAAACTTATTTTTGTATCCATACGTAATATAATCTGTAGTATGGAGTACCAAACTGGTGCAGAATTTATCCCACTACATTAATAGCTCAAGTACCTGAGCGAAATCAAGTAATTCAAATGCTGTCTATGAGTTTTAAGTGGAAGATGAATTTCATCGCAACGTTCGCTGGACACCTGAGGTGACAAAAAAAAAAAAAAAGTTCTATGCTTGGTCTCTAAAGTGGAGTTTCCGAATTATGTAAAAATAAAAAATAATGAAAAAAAATCTTATTTCGCTTACAGTACTTATGTATTATTGGTTTCCAGCTTTCTAAATAGAATAATAATAAATAAATAAATAAATAAGCGTGCATCCCATCTATAAGGACATTTCAATGTATAGTTGAATACTACACTCTACAAAATTAACAAAGCACTAACAAAAAATGTGGTGTAACTTGTGTAGTTTGCTATGAAGCTGGACAAAACTGGCTATGTCAGGGTACAATAAAATAACGATGAGGTATAAGAAATGTTGCATTCCTATGCAATATTTCTTATACCTGTATGTATATATATATATATATATATATATATATATAAGGCCTAGCAGCGGTAGATTATGCTCTGTCTCAAGATTCTGGAGCAATAAATCTCATTCTTCTATCAGGGCAAACCAAGAGACCGAGGCGGTGGCTGTTGACATGCAAAGAGTCGTCCAAGGGTATCTCACAGATGTTCGATCTGATTTAAATTTGGTAATCGTGCTGGCCACGGCAGTCGTTGGATATCTTTAGTTTTAAGATATTCCATCACTTGATATCCTATGGGGAGTGGCATTATCATACATGAAAAGAAAACCTCGGCCAACCGCCTCTCTACGAAGTCGCACATAGGGTTCGAGCATCTGTTCATACTTGGACGCAGTTAGTATATCCGTAACCAAAATATGAAGAGGGATGTGGCCGTTGATCCTTATTCTGCCTCACACAAGAATCCGTCTCCACTGTAAATGCTTTTTTCTCTGATGTTGGAGAGATGGTACTACATTCTTATTCTCTCCAGATCAAATGGCGCCTACAATCCGTTTGTAAGCTAAAATGGAACCCATCAGAGAACAAAAGTGTACCCAATTTGTGTGGGCTCCAAGTTAAATGTTCGTAGGACCAGTTTCGACAAGATCTGCGGTGATCGTGATTAATGGGATGCAAACCACTGGCTTCCTTGCGTAGAGTCCACTTGAACCGAGTCTTCTTACCACAGTCCATTTGGAGATATTTCACCTGTGGCCATAGCAACCTCAAGAGACATTTGGTGCCATGTAGAATTTCATCTTGCTGTTAGAGCCAGATGGCAGTCTGTTCTGGTCAACTTATCCCCCAGACGACTTTGGCCAGCACTTTATGTAATGATCCCTGTCTTCCAAAACTGCGTCTATAGTGTCGAGACGATATTTCGTGACACTTAAGACAACCTGCGACTGCCTGGCTTGAAGTCGTCCAACGGCCTCCATCTTAGAGAGAAAGAATAATCTAACGATTATGATGACTTGCCATCCTAAAGGAATACACGAGAATATCAAGTAAGATTATTATGATTCGTTTAATGGAAAATTGGATACAAAACGTGAGTTTCCAAATCACAAAAAATAATGAATGAACGCAGTTCTTACTTCCCGTTAAAATGAATAATCGCTTCTTATAAGTAAGAAATAAAACTAATACGAACAAATAAAACAGTTTGATCCAAGAACATTTCGAACTTTCGCAACAGTTAGCAAAATTCAAAATAAATTAGTCGCTTAATAAAGATAGTAACTCGCGTATACGATGAATGTTTAATGATTCTGTTTCTGCCCTTAGGAATGGAACGAAGACGTTTGCTTCTTTAGCTGTTTAATATTTATTTGGTTCTGTAACTGAGTCGAATTTTGAATCTGTATGTACCTCATGTTGTATATGCAGATTATATTCCTTAGCTGTTTCTTTTATTTAGAATAAACTCGTCAGTTAATCGAAAAAGAAAACAAACAAATAAATAAAGGCATCTGAGAATTATTTAAAATTATTTAAATATTCAGTGGCATTGCAATGTTTAGCAGAGTCTGTTTACGCAGTGAGAGAGTGCACATAAAAAATCCACATAACAACATTGATTAGTTATCAGCCCGAAGTGACGACCAATGAGAGCAGAGTATTTGTATGTAGCCAATGATCACATGATTGTTTGTATTCACATTCAGCACTACGTGAACACACACTACAGTAGTTTGAAAACGGTTTTAGAAATATCTATTCCTTAAGCATAGAAGTGATTGTGGACAATGTTTAATGACGTTTCTTCTCATTATAAGAAAAGACATCCATTTGTAGAAATAAGGCCATACCAGTGGTGTAACTAGGGGGCGCGGAGGGGGGGGGGGAACGCCCCGGGTGGTACTTTGAACCTTTTTGAACTTTTGCAGTTAATTCTAAAATATAGTCTCGAGAACTCATTTCCAAATATTGTAATACTACCGAGAATTTTCCTCACAATTACTGTAAGTGTTGCTAGTTGTGAGAGGAGTTTTTCTAAATAAAATATATTAAGAATTACCTACATTACTATGAAATAGACTTCGCCATTGTCATCGACGATTTTGCTAACAGAAAAGCAAGAAAAATAACATTTTAGAATGTTGAAATTAAAGTTTTACTTCAAAAATAAACAGTGTTTTAATTTATTTCCCTGTACGTCGTTTTGACTTTTTGTAGTATTTTTGGTGTGTGTTGAGAGGGGCGGCCTACTTAGGGACCGCCCCGGGAGACAAAATCTACGCCACTGGGCCACACCGAAGTAAGGTTTGATTAACATCAAAACACATCAATGCCCATAGACGTTTAAGCAGAATTGGCACCAAATCTTTGCATGTTGTCTAATGGGGAGCATAAACGGTCAACTTGGTTAACAACATATGGCTGTTAGATTCAAAAATATTTGATCTTGACTCTAGCAGCTCTAAATCAAGACTAGTTGCACTGGAATCTCGAAACAGTGTTGGCCTTGATTATACAGCTTGCTTACTAGCTGAAATATCCCTTAGCTTACGAGTTGTGATCTAAGCGCTTGTCAGTTAGATCCAATCAGTCGGTTTTAGATGTCCACTAATTTGAAACGCGGATTTAGGATTGTAGAACAATGCGGCTTAAAGAGCACTGACACCAGAAGATTAACTGAACATAAAAAAATGTCTGTGGAACAAAAGCACACTGAATAAACCAAATTTTACTTTCTGAACTCTGATTCCTCGATGCTAATCTTTGTCAATACCGAGCAGAGTTGAAACTTTAGAACAGTGAGCACTCTCTGAGAACTGCGTGCGAAAATGGTCAACTTACTCGGAATGAAACTTGTCAGAAATTATGTGTATTTAACCGTTGCATTTCTGACAGCGATAGGACAACCTCATCAACAACCGCAGAGAAATTACCATCCGAGCCATCAACCGAAATTAGAACGAACCTATTCCAATAACAGGTTTAGCTCGTAAGAATATGCCAAAACTCCACCAGGTGAGCACATAAGCAATGTACATGGAACATGCACAGAGAACAGATTATGAGTAGCTCACGCTCGGAATGAAGTAATTAATTTTAGAGAGAGAGTTCAAATCTGTTATTATGGGAGAAGAGATTGTAAGATTCTCTCACTCGAAATTTGCGCTTAAGATGTAACTCAACAGTGAAACTATGACATGATTTACGATAACATAAATCTTATATTTGTTTTTGAATTTCACAACTTACAAGGTCATAATACTTTCTTAATTTTCTTAAATAACAGAAAATGCTCTATAAAAATAAAAATTATAAACATATTGTAATATCCGTGAATCAAAATCATTTATTTCTTTTATTCGTTTATTTGTACGTTGATCTATACCTTCTATTTGTTATTTTCTAGCCAAAAATATTAAATCCAGTCTCCAAGATCTGCAGAGAACTAACGGGAAAATCCAGTTAATTCTCTGTAAATCTTGGATTTATAAGTTATAAAGGGAATGTCGAATGATGTGATGTTGTATCAGCTTCTCAACAAGAAGTTGATCTCATCAACAATGGCGCAGCTGATCAGAACCACATTCTTCACGTGCATCAGTTCTTATAATTTGAATGAAGTGTCTCTGACAAAATTTAAAAACAGCTGCTTTATATGACAAATGCTCGGTAGGACTACACATTTTCACAGTCGCTCCATTTCTTTCCATTCTTCGATACCCTCCCCATATAAAATACACCGAATTCTTTCATTAAACTCTAGAAATCGATGTGAGGTGCTCGCGCAAACCGAGTCTCATATCTATCCTCGCAGAGAGATGAGGAGGGGATTGAATCAGACGGAGGTCACATCGTGTCAACTATAACGTCCGTGTCGTTCCAGAGGCGACACGGACGTCAAGGACAATTAGCTTGGACGACAGGTGGCAGCGAGAGGCCCGCTACTTTGCAAGATATTGTATTCCTCGAAGAACTACAAAGTTCACTCATATCTGCTGCTAAAAAAATCGGCGCTTCCTTCCCACCGCCTCTGACGATGTTGTCCGTGCGTTGTGACCACACTGGATTAAATCTTTCTTTGTTCTTCAACAACCTTATTGCTCACCCGCTTTCCCCGTAGCGCATTGCTCGACACCGAAGTGGCGACACGCACGCACACACACACAAGGAACGCAGGCACAAAACCTATCCCTAGAGTGCAGCATCTGTTGGCAGATTCACGCTTTCAGCTACAGGAAATTTTATTTATATTGCTTCGCCTTTTCTTTGTCCGGCAAATAAGCTTTCTTCCTGTTTATAGTAGGAGGACACAAAACGAACACTGGTTTCGCTCTTTGTCTGTTGCCAGCGTACACGTTAGGGAAATACAAGATGGACAAACAGATGAACAGAATTTCAAAAGCAGTCACGTCCTTTTATACAAAAGTTTGGAATATTTGTGAGTAGGAGATCGAGGATGTCAAAGCTGCCCCATGAATTGAATACAGCGGAGGAAGACAGGGTTGAAGGATGGCGATTTCACATCGAATCTATGATTGATTAGTAGCATTAAAAAGAAATAACGGTGCACATGGGAATTTCTATTCATAAAGATTGGTGACAAGATAAATAGTCAAAGAACTCGGTTATTGATGCTTTAATATTGATATAAAGCTGATTTAATACTCTTCTTTACTAGGCATACTAAAAGAGAGTGAACTATTTACATTTAGATCAATTTCAAGTCTACACTGCCATTTCCACGAGAGAAAAAAATGACGCACCTGCTTTATCAGGAAAAAAAGGATTGCATTGGAAAGAGATCCCCTACGTTACTCTCCACTAAAAGTAAAAAGGCACAAATACCAAGAAGCACATCTCCTCCCCCCCCTTTTTTTCCCTCTCTAAATATAGGTTCGTCTCCACATATCCAAAAATAAATAAATAAATAAATAAAATAAAATAATTCGAAATGGATGTTGATGCTTACTTTTACCCAAGTTATCAATCGATGCAAGTTATCTCGTTTCTCTTCCAAATGAAAAACGTAACTTTAGTTCTAGGCTATAAATGAAAATTTTAAAGAATATTAAAGTAATTTCTTAACGACACAGCACACGAGATTGCCAGTCGCTCGTTTGTCAAGTGGTTGCGAATTCTTAGATGGAAGATGTCGTTCGTTCTTCGTCCAGTATGAGACAACCCTGTTTCTTGGAGACATGAATTGGTTTGGAAAAGGTCCGCATTATTGAATCTACAATTTACCGACCGTAGAAAACGTTTATAAAAGGAAAAGGTCATAACGTTTCCCTTTTATAACTTTTCCATTTAAAATTATAAACTTCTTCCCTTTCATAACCCACTGTAGGTTTATAACCTTTCCAAAGTAAACCGAAAGAGTTACCAAAAGGTAACAACGATGTACTTTGGTTTAAAAAAACTTGGATTTGAATGGAGTCTAGAATTCAAAGAATATTTCGAAGAATTTTCAGCTGCAGGTGAGTTAGCCAATCTCATACGGAGTTGGCAGGATTTTTTTCATGCGCAAAACGAGTAAACTGGTTAGAAGAAAACGCATGCAGTTAACTGGCGCAATATATTTGCCTCATAGCCTTAATGGCATCTACAATAATTCCAAAACCCCAACCTAACCAAGATTAAAAAAACAAAAAAAAAAACATGCCACCTCCGTTGCATACGGAGCACCTACCTTCACCTTCAGTCGAAAAGTCAAAGTCAGTCTTATGAAGGTTCTTCGGAAGCTGCTGACGATAATGTCTCGGATCGGATAGTACTAAACACATTATGAGAAAGTCTAATTCACATTAGAAAAAAAAGAAAGTTTTTTATTTAATTTTAACAATGAGCACCTCTATAGACTGTTTCAAATGTGAATTATATTTCATCGATAGTATTGTTTTTGATGCTTCATAACTAATACACGACTGTCTCCTTGCATTAATTGTTTCAGTGGATTTTTTTGAAAGTCCTTAGCGGGATGATGATAATATTAAAACAGATTTCTGTAACGAAATGATAAAATCAGATTACAGAGCGCTTCTTTCAATGATCACTTTCAACAATTGAATTATTTTTTCTTCATGGAAAATCATTCGTAGCGATTTCAATAACTTTTGGAATGAAAAAAAAAAAAAAAAGGCAGCGCACAAATTAAGCATTTCAGGCGAGAGACTGTCCTGTGTTGTTATCCCTAACGTAAAAAGGAACGTGTGATAAGAACACAAATCCGCATTCTCTTGTAAAAAGAGACTCGCAAAGCTTTTTGGGTTTCATTCTCAAGCGTGCCAGGCCCCTCGCTGCATGAAGTTTGAAATTTCGTGGTGATCATCGGAGCAGGAGACAGCTCTTGACGTGTCCCTCAAGCGAGTGGCGGCGAGGAAATGGACACAGCTCCATTTCGTTCGCACGAAAGTCAGACGGATGTTACTCATAGCTCGTGAAAAACTGGTGCAGCGATGAAATCGAATCTCTCGCCATCGTCGTGCCGTAGACATTCATAAAGGGACATTTTTCACAGCAGAGAGGTCGGAGTTTCGCGGCTGATACGGACTGAGGTTATTATAAAGTGCGAGGGTCAATATTTTTTATTATTATTCTTTAGCTTTCTTTTTAACATAATATTTTCTCTATTTTTTTACTTATTTATTGTTTCTAGTCTGCTTATTATCAGGCCATTCTTTTCCGGTTTTTTTTTCATGATGTTTTCCTTTCACTCTGATCACGTTCTTCGAATA
The DNA here is from genome assembly GCF_054136105.1 of Typopeltis vanoorti. NCBI lineage: Eukaryota > Metazoa > Arthropoda > Arachnida > Uropygi > Thelyphonidae > Typopeltis > Typopeltis vanoorti. Next base: position 18,930,696 of record NC_143552.1, on the reverse strand, counting down.
CAAATGATTTAATTGCTCCTGTAAATCAGAGTTCTTCAACATTTATAAAGCTATAATTCGTCCATATGCACAGCATAATGAGAAGAGAACTCGCTCCTCCTTTGCACCAAGCAACCCTTGACCGATTTAAGATGATGGAGACTTCTTCCTCTAAACCCACACGAAACTGGGCTGAGATGTGAATCAATGTAAATGAGAATATAATAACACAAATGAATGATATGCGTCGTTCTATCTACGCGACATGAATTTCAAGAAATCGGGCCAGCTGTCTGATATGACCTACTTTTAAAACACTCTGAGTATGTAATCATATTCTTCTACACGCCTGCACTCAAAACATTATTAAATTTCTTGTTTTAAGTAAACATAATTGTCACTTTTTTCATTCTCACTCTCAGTTTGAATATTTGTCAATACTTGTGTAGAATTGTAAGTTTTTACGTACTGATTAGACAGGGTTGTGAACGTCAAAACACAGAATATTCTACAAAGTCCAGTCTGTCAAAATGACGAAGTATTATTTGAACCTCTTGAATCTATGTGTATTAACTTATTGTCCAAGTTCAAGTCAGAAAAATAATAATATTTGTAGATATCTGATATAGTATCTTCATGTGGACATGATGGGATGTGAGACTCCATTATCCTAGCTATTTGGAGATCTAATGGTAATGGTTGGAATACAGCAAAATTCCTGAGGTCAGTATACGATGCCTATTAGTCATGGGCTTTGTGGTAGGTTTGTCTGTTTTGAGGCAGTAAAAAATCAAGTTGCCGAGAAGAAAATCTCCTCTATATCCATTTACACTGAGTAAATTGCTTAAATATAGAATTCTCGTTCTTTTCTGCATATTAAGATTGGTTCATGTCTATTTTAATTTTATTTTACTAACAAGTGACATTTGCTATGCGTTTTGTTTCCTCTTAATAACGATATTAACACAATAAATGATACTAAAGATTACTTAATAGAACTGTAACTATAACGTAAAAGTACTTTAAAAAAATGAATGTTTCAATGTTTGAAGTACAGAAAAAAAAATGCCAATTCATTCCTATTTGAACATAATAAGAAGCTAAAATAATTTTAAAATGACAGATTACTGAAACCTGTAACGGAAAGTTTTACACAAAGTTTTACTAAAACATAAAAACGTTTACTGAATTGAGGTCAACATTTAAGCTGAGCTTCTTACAATAAAACCAAGATTTTGCAAGTTTATCTCTTATTCGAACAAGTAAAACGGGTTAAAATCTGTTTAAGCAACCAAATGAATACAATCTTCTATATATCGTAAATGCGTTGTTAAGGTTTGTTTATCCCATCTGTTCTTGGTGCAGAGCAGACATTACGGGACATATAAAAGGATGCTAGAATATAAAATAACCATCTGCTCTTTTTAATGCTTCTTTCTTAAAATTTTAGCTTTCGTTACGTGGGATAAAACTGTTGGAAATTAGAGTTTTTTCAAGGCATAAAGTCTTCTGATTCATTTAATTATTTTTTTCCGAAAAGGATAGTAAAACCAGATTTGTGTGGATTCATCTTCTCGAATGAGAATCAAATGAGGAGCCACTGCTAGCAAAGGCTGCTCTATCAGATTTAAAGATCATTTCAGTTTTATTACAGATTCATCTCGGCACTTCTTCTTTCAAGTGCTCATGTTTAATGGAGTCGTAAAAATTCCAATGACGGAAGTTTGAAAGTAATTCCAAAGTAAAGGGTTTGGTTTTCATCAGAAAGGGTGGAGCGTGGATGGCCTGCATGAGTTTACAATGGCGGCGTTAGATGAACACCTTTTTGGGTGAGTCAGAAGAAACGACACATCACACCAATAAGAATTACCCAATCGATAATTTCAGGTTTACAATAATCCATCTTTACAGACATTTTTTTCAACTGCCACCGACGAATTGTTTCTCTTTATTGTGTCATGAAGAATTTTGATAAAACTGGATAGAATAACTATATCCTTGTAACTCTGGCTGGCGATATATTTCATACTTACTGATCATTTGGATTGAAAGGATGAAGTAAAGCACAAGACAATGAATGTAAGGACAAGAGCTTTTTTTTTGGCTGATCTTAAAAATCGTAAACATGACAGGTAACTGAAGGGTCTTCGGTCTGTAATTCCAACGGCTGTAGATTCGAATACCATGGTTTTCGAACGCTATCCAACTGGCACTCTTGTATATACCAAAAACGTACATCGAGAACTTATTTTTTTAGATTATTGATAAAAAATTGAGTTGAGACACATTCATATGCCTGAATCGTTCTGGGCCTTAATAGGTTTCGGTAAGCTTCGCGTTTGCTATGTAAGTTTTGATCTGCATGTCCAATGCTTATAATCTTTGATTATCTCGTACTTAAACGTGAATTCTATCTACATTTAAAACACACATAAGCAAACAGAGAAGAATGCCTACCGAAATAGTTTCCTTTTTCATACAATTCCTTTTTAATAACAGATTCAAATGTGTCAATTTTCTTTAACGTAATTTCACTCTACTTGAAGTTTCTTCACTTAAAAATTAACTGCGTGCGAAATATAAGGAATAATTTAGAGTTGATAACAACATTTAGAAGAATATTATTATCAAATGGCCACGAAATTTCAAATTAAAGTCGAAAAATTTCAGCGAAAACATATTTACTTTTTTACGGTTAACTTAATATCAATTTAAAAGAAAAAAGTCCAAAAAAAAACGAAAATTTCCTAATTGAGAGACATTCGTCATGTGGATTATTTCAAGACGGTATCTCTCATTTTACTCATGTAGATGATTTAAAATTAAATGATTGAATATATCATTAGACCAAAATTAGAAATAAGATATCAGATGGTCATCGTTTATTATGAAATATAATAACTAAGCAGCAACTTCAGCACTTGTTATTTACAAAACTATATAACAAGAAAATGTATTTTAGTTCGATATATGGTAGACGAGATGAGAAAATTGCCTTGGTTTTTTTTCGTATAATAAGCTGGAATGAAAAAAGTTGCGGAGTATATCGAAAGTGGAAAAAATCCCTATCGAATATTTTGCAAAAAAAAAAAAAAAAAAAGAAGTATCTTTCTTAATGTAATTAAACTGCATGGTACAGTTACTATTAAATATTTGGAAGAATATCTCCAAATTGTATATCAAATCTTTATTTTTATCGCATTAAGAAGTGTCATTTTGGACTAGAATTAAGAAGCAAATAAATAAATAAAGTGTCCATAAATTGACCTTTGTTAACTTCCACCAATTTTCATTTTCCTTAAGAATATTAAATCTGCCACAGTTCATATATTTATTAAGCTTTTTATTGGTTAATTCCTGCATGCGCACGAGTTAAAAATCTTTTTTTTATTTCTCTTTGTCCTGAAATAGTCTTTTTTTAATCTTGTTCGCATTGAGATGCAACAGCTCACCTTCCATGCAAGGCTTTCATTTTTAAGACGTATATCTCCCTATAGGAGAATGGCCATTACAAGGCCCACTGCCTAAGAATAATGTCCATAAATCGTGTCGTGATAGGCTGCTATAGTGGCTAGCCAGCCATGTCCCTGTAACCGCTCGTAGCTGTCGTTTGACAAGGAAGTACTTTTGGCTATTGCCGCACCATCTGTTGGCAGTGGTTTGCTAGAAGAATGTCAAGGTTTAGAAGAATGGAAGGTCACCTTTATTCCGAAACTCCGTGGACATTGTGTGGCCCAGGTGTATAGACTAGTATAGTTGGAGGTTATATTAGACCGTGCAATGATCCACGTCCCCCTACTCCTACAGCCGCAGAATGGCCGTAAATCTACAATATGATGCTTTGGTTTTCGATATAGGACGATATATGGCGGACGAGTTGGGAAAATATTGTCTTTTTTCCGTATAATAAGCTGGAATGAAAAAAGCGTAGGGGAGCGACGCGGCACTAAACTTTTCTATGGCCGAGAACATGTCGGACACAAGAATTATTTCACATAAATAATGACGTATGCGAATGTAATGTCAAAAGAAATCCTTAATAAAAGTGCCACGCGCTTCCTGTTTACACATACTTTTATCAGGGATAGAACGATAGGCGCAATGTTAATCACCCAAAGTGTTGATATTCTCAATATTAATTGTTTTAACACCTCTATTATTACACTTATTTTTCGCGTTAAGCTGATTATTATATTTCAAAGTAATCTTGAAGCGGACATGCTTTACCCAAGATAATTTTGAAAGAATTGTTTGAGTTGAATTCATTTTTTTCTTTGGGAACATGCCGAAGACTAAAGGTTGCATAGATAAACTTCTTTAAAATTATATTCAAAGAGTTAAGAGTTTTTTTTTTTTTTGTTTTCTTGTGATGATCACAAGAAAGTCAAAAAAAAAAAAAAATGAAATTAAACACCTAAACCATCCTTTGCTATCTAATAAGCAAGAAAAATTGCATTTGATTTGAATTTCACTAACGCGTAAAACTATTTTAGAACTTTATGTTAAGAGTGATAGCTTGCTTGTAATAATATGGCGATAAATATTTTGTACAGTCAGTGTATATGCGCGTGTTACTATACAATAAAAATTGTTTTGTTGAATAAGCTAATTCTGCAGCTGCATATTTTATGAGGCCACCGATGCATACCTTCTTTATCTTGCTGCCACCGCAAACGTGCTGTTTTGAGTCTTTTTTGAAAGTTCATCGTTCATGTCTTACATTTATAAATTTTTGACAATTGTAATTGAAACAGCTGTAGAAACGGGAATGAGACAAAAAAAAAGTTAATTATAGAAACAGTCATAGCAAAGCACATTAAATAATTCCAGCTTCCCTTAGACTAACAGGCGAACAAATTTGGGTGCGAATAGTTGCCTGTTAAAGAACCCATTTGTCGAATGGAGAAGGAGAAAATCAACTAGATTGGGAAAGTGGAAAACACAGTTCCATAAATAATCTCTATCCGTAGCTCACTTAATAAAAGTGGGTTCCTCCGTGTGAAAAATATGTAATGAATAATAACTAGTGAGTGTTCCGTTCGCTCTTTCCTAATATCCTATGCACAAGTCCGTATAACTTATGCAGGCTAGGCAAATATCATCTGCCGTTTTTTTACTCTCTCCCTTCCAGAAATTCCAATTTAATCTTACCAAGATGTTATTACAAAATGGATGCAACAGTCTTTAATATAAAAGAAAGGGGGATATCTTACTGCCTCGTGCCCTAACGGCCGAGGCGCTTCTTAATCACGAGCGTCATAGTCTCGGCCGTTCATTTAAATTAAGTGTTAAAAAAGTGACGGTCTGTGAGCGAGGTTATTAGTATTTTAAAATATTGAGGCAAAATTAAGTACACAGCGTGCCGCAAGAAACCCGTGACGGAGACGAAGGGAGGGAGGGAGGGGATGTTGAGGGGGGCAGGGACAGGGGACGGTGAAGGAGGGGGGGGCGGTGAATGAAATACTGACGACCGTAGTATGAGGTCTTTTGTTTTTCATTCGCAAAAGCAATTTTTGTGTGCGTGCCTCACCGTCGTTTAATAAATCCAAAAGAACAGTTCACCCCGCACGAGCTGGTCTGTTTTGCATGGCGGTGGCACCGGCTTGCACGAGCGCCAGCAGAGGCCCAAGATTTCGATAGGCAACCAGGAGATTATTAGAACACCATATGCATCTCCGGGCTGGTACAATCGCACGCGGGAAACGAAGAGAAGGAAACACACACACACACGCACGCACGCACGTAAGAGAGAGAGAGAGAGAGAGAGAGAGAGAGAGGTGGGCCGAGAGCAGGCTCTCTCGCACGCCCGAGATCCGGTTTCTCGAGGGATTCCATATAATCAAGCTAGGGCTTTTTCCTCGGTCCTCTTTGACATCGCTTGCCTCTTATACGTGATTAATTCCATCCAATTTCATATTCCTGCGGAACACTTGTTTCTCCGGGTCATCAATAAGCACGGCTCGGCGAATCACAGCTTTAGCGGCTGTTAGCGGCGCGGGCCTTCCCGACTCCGCGCAGAAGGAAGATTTATCATCGAAATGCATGCAGATGAATCCACCCGTTCGGCTGTCGCTGCGCTGATGTTTGCCCTCGGAGATGATGAGCAAATACTGGGGAGGCAAAGCAGTCATTCGTCTCCTGAAAGTTTTATTATATGTACCAAGCAGCTCTAACCCTCGACGGAAACCATTGAAGCGGCATGCCATCACCTATATAGGGTATCCTTTGAAAGCTTTCGCTCTGATTGTGAGCCTATTAAGGAAGGAAGCCGATTAGTCTTTTGTTTGCATGGCTGCTGCTCTATGGGAGGCCACCCGAGCAATAAAATGGAGATGTTGACTTTTAGGATATGTAGCTGTGTTATTAGCTCTCGGCCTATCAGTCGGCAAGACGACTTAACATAGCAGTTAGATGAAATCGGAGTAGTCTTTTAGCGCGCGCTGCCTGCAGTGTTAGTTTTATTAAGAGAATTCCTCGACACTTCCTTGTTATTGTAAATTCATAGTCTTGACACGTATTTGAAGGTGTTTTAAGAAAACTCGACGAAAAATAACAGCTTCTTGTTATTAAGCTAGAAAAAATTACAAAACTTATTTAAACTAGATAAGCATGTAAATTTATGTTAAATTACTTGGTGGGTATGTCTATATACAAACCTCGTTATCTGTTGCGTCTCTATGGGAACATATCCACGCTTTCTGACTGACCCTACACAACTTTCTCTCCTCTCATGTTTCTCTTCTTACCATTCTTATTATCTACAAAACAAATCGATACGTTTATTATTAAAATGATTGCGTTTGTTATCTTGCCCCCAAAACAACATCATTTCTGATGACCATTTGAAGCAAGAATGATACGCAAAATGGAAAGCTTTTCCATCCGAATTCGGTTTGAATCTCATTCTGACAACTCGGATGCGTGTAAAAGTTTTTAGGTGGTGTTTAAAAATTAGCCAGTTCATCTAAGGCCAAAATGCAGTCGTATTGCGTATGCGTTCATCGGCGTGTGTATATTTTTGGAAAAATACTCCGTCATGTACGTTCTTTAGGTGGTAGATGACATGCATCGCATGCTCAGCTTATTAAAAGTGTGATATGAAATGTAAAAAAAAATAAATAAAAATAACGCTTAAACTCTAGAGAAGGTTTCTAGATTATGTAACGCTGCTAACTAAGATATGACTAATGTGTTTCAGGTTCTTCGAAATTTTATGGGCTGAATCACCATGATTAACTATGGATCAATATATACTTGTATGTCCATGATTGCATCTAACTGAAGGACTTCTCTCAATATAGAATTATTATTATTATCCTGTCTCGTCTGGATAACAGGAATAAATAAATAAATAAAAATAAAAACAGTACTATATGACATTTTATTTAATATAATGTGTTGCAGTATTATGAACATTTCCGATGTACAAAGGAAAGATTTGTTTGTATATATTTGACCGATAGCGCCACTGCAGTGAGTTTTTGGAATTCCAAACATGCTCTCTCTCTTGTTCGAATTATAGTCCACACTAGATGAACAACATTGTGCTTTTTTTGTTGCTATACCAGATAGGCTTTATTGGGAGCTAGCCCCATAAGAAAAGATCTAATCCCAGCGATTAGACTTGTTAAACCAGCTCAAATGCGAGTGGTTTTCTGTTGTCTTGAAATATTGTAACATTGGAATGGAGTGAATTCGAACGTTTCTTTTGGAGCACAGAAAGAAACTGGGACTTGAGTCATTATGAATCTACGTGGAAATATTTTGCAGCCAGGAAATCAGCCTAACTTATTTCTTTTTCTTTCCTCTGGTTTCAAATGCACATGAACATCTTGAAGCACTTGGCCAATAAGACATTAATATCATTAAAACATCATACATTAATGCCATTATTATCGCTTAGTTCATGTTTGTATTACTCGCACCTCGAGTTTATCATGTCCTGAATGTTGTTCAAGGATGATCGGGAACATTACACTGCAACAGCACTTCTTTGTTACGTTAGCATATACAAGAGGGATTCTGTGTTTGGAATGCCATAACAACTAGTGTACTATCGCCATCTTCTTGAAAAAAAAAGTATGAGACATTATTTAACGTTCGTTTGTCCTTTATATCCCGAAACGCTCTTAAATAATACAGCACGTTATAAAAATAATGACAAAATATTTTCAATCTAAAACCAATATCAGAATTTCTATATTGGAAATTTCTGGTATTAATTTTTGCACCTGTCTGGTCAGAAGATGCCGTTTTGTGATAAGGAAGTTCACATGACATTAGCTTTATCCACGAAGCCATTCGCTCCTGAACAATCTACTTTCAGTGCTCAGGATTTAGCTGCTTTCCGTATGTAAGAAGCTATCAACAGTTCCATTTTGCAAAAAGGGGCAGGAAAAGAACAGTCTATAATTGTATTGATGAAGATTTTTTCACTGTTATTTTATTTTCCGTTCATTTTTCAGACGTGTTATCATTTAGAAGCTTTATCCTTTTCATTTCTGTATATCTAAATGAGTGTCATGCAAATATATTCATCACGTACCTTCAAGAACTTACTAACAAGAAAAGTTCACTGGCCATATATTACTTCATTTTGTTCGCTCCACATATTTTATTCGCATCTGAGTAAAGCATATGAAAAGCTTGCTGTTTGCCTTTTGAAGCTGTAAACGTTTCGAAAGTAATCGATATTCTACGAGAATGTAACTTTGCGCATGAGTTGTCTTGGTATTGCAATACTTAAAAGACGTGAACTTTGTCCCACAGGTCATATATCCGTCTTTCATTAGTACTTGGCTATAAAATAATGTAATATTTGATTTTTATTAAGGGCAAATTTTTTTTACTCTTTCTTCAATAATTATGCAAGAGAACTGCTCCATCTACGCAATAAATAGAGCTGTCCTTTTCATCTCTTTCTCGTTATTCTTCTTCTTTTGACGAAGGAGGCTGGCAGTGGGCCTTTAGTGAATGCGGTCTCACTGAGAATATCCTTCAGCAACTCTTTGAATGCCTCACACCGACAAATTTATCACCTTCCTTCGGCCTCTTCGGGCATTCATTCTTCGCACTCTCACCACATTCATTCCGGTCATGGTCTTGGGAAAAGCCCTTCCGAGTAATGAAGCGCGGATCTCATTCTCTAGCCGTCGTCATGACAACAACACCTTCATTTATACCCATCTCGATTGACTGCTAACAAAAAGTCAACATCCCTGTTCATCCAGAAACCTGGGATTAATAGGGAGGAAGGTCGAGTCGTTGTTGTCCGTCCGGATGAGGGTCGGGCGGAAAGAGGATCCCACAGCTTTCGTCTGGGGACGATGCTAGCATAACCTGATTAATGGATGGTGTGTTGAGCACTTTATTTCCCTCGACGCGTCTTATCAGCGGAGCAGATTGGACATGAATATCGTTGCGCCGTGCGTGCCTATGATCCCTCTTTTATCCCACGACCAAACACGACCAGGTCGCTCCCTAGCAAATGCGGTGAAACCGAATTTATCGTCCGTATTATTCGTGTCAACGATTCAGGCTTGAGGACCAGTGTCGCTTGAGAGACAGCGAAGGGGATAGAGGACGGACTGCACATACATACGAGAGAAGGGAACAGGGGGGGGATAGCGCAGATTGACAGAGAGCGTGAATTGTCACGGAGCCCGCCACATCAAGCTAATTGATTCGTTCGCTCCAATGGCTAGCTCCGATCTACTACAAGGCAATTCTGAGTTATACATAAGCGGTCATATATCACGATCCGTTAGTAGACCAGACCCTTCTTTTTTTTTAGAAAAAAATTCCCACATAAATCCATCAAGTGAGAGAGAGAGAGAGATGGATAACAGAATGTGCACCACTTTTTTTTTTTTTTTTATCCTTCATTCAGTAAACGTCACTTGGAACATGCTAGATCAATTTCTCTTGATTAATTCCGTGGCTTTCACCGTTTGAAGGAATCACAATGTGGTTAAACATGAATACTTTAATAATCCATTGACATCCAGCAACAGCTTGAAGCTACTTACATTTAGGATTAGGTTGTTTAGACTAAGTCTTCGTGGTTAAATTTCTTACGTTTTTTTAAGAAAAAAAAAGCAAATCAAAGAACGTTCATATATCCAAGCTTTCCCCAAGTGATTCAATGATCACATCTGTGATTCTTGAACAAGGTTCATAATAACTCTTCTTAACAGACAGCTTTTTTTAAAAATCGTATTTGCAGACTCCGTTTTCAAAAAAGGGAAACAAATTCAAGAAAAAGTATTGGCCGCTGATTCAGGAATATTTTTAACCTCATTTCAAAATTCCTTACTCGCTCATTGTCTCCATTTTCTTCTCTTGATGATATCTACATTGATATCTTAATATCAATGTAGATATTGATATCTTCTTGATATCTACATTCCTTTTCTATTCTTCTGCGTATAAATATGTGTGAAAAAAAAAATAAAACAACAGCGAGAGGACGAATGAATTTCGTAGTACGCGAAATCGTATCTGACTAATCAATGGTGATTACCAGCATATCGTTCACTTTTTCTCGGCATTGAGTTATTCGGTCTCGGATTGTGGCTTTGGGATCTCCAGGTACTCCGGTTTTCACCTATCAGGCAAATTTGTTAGTTACAGGATGAAAATACTGCTATGAAAGCAACGCTACGTCCTTTTTATAACCATACAGAACAACGTAAGAAGCCCAATAATAAAACGACTAGACTGATTTTGTTGAAGAGCACTCAGCAGCACTTTTAGTAGAGACTGATGGCATACGTGGCTACACATACTTTGCTTCTGTTTGCTAATAAAGCCGTTTTCATAGCTTTTGAGATACGTTTTTGAATAGAGATTTAATATCTAATTTTTAGGGGAAAAAAAAGGGACCCCAAATTAATGAAATGATCAAGTGTTCCGGGAAATAATGCGATGTCCATAATCTTTTTTTCTCGAGATGAGGGGAGGAATATCACGGATGGCAACCCGTTTGGTAGTATAACAACCCACCGCAAAGAAAATGCAGAACCACATGAGGTTATTGTAAGATTCAACCAAAATCTTAATCAAAAGTGCAGCAGGCAAGACTGAAAGACGAATTTTTTTCTTTTAAATGGGACCAGAATAAAGTTTTGTATAAAGGTGGGGTCTAATAAATACAGTATATCATTTTGGGATAAATGAGACAGAGTTTATGGGAGGATTCATCCGTTTCGATGAAAAGTAGATGTGCGACTCAAAAAATGAAAAAAAAAAAAGTTCTCCATGATAAATTTTGAGATCGTTACCGACACAGACTTACTCTAATATCGAAATCAGATTAGACACAATGCTAACCCGTTTATTCGGTATACTTGTGTGTAAGGCTACAATCGTTTATGAGTTAAATGAGATTTTACGCCATGACAAGTGATGCCACATCACTTGAAGCGCGGCGAAGTGTTAAACTGGCAGAAGTATCTGAAGCTATGCAGTAATTATCGTGTGTGTGTGTTATAGCACGAAAAAAAACCTTCCAGGGGCCACCTAACTCATCCTCATTAAAAAAACTCCAAGTGGTTTCAAAATATCAACGAATTTGATATCAAAATCGAACGACCCCACCGTCCGCTGTGGGATCCCCCATTTTGATATTTGCTAAGAGGAAAGGCAATTTTCGCTGCCTTCTTGATTCTGGTTCCAAGGCTCTTTACAATGTTAGCTTATTTCTCTGCCATTCTTTCAAGTTTTATCTAATTTTTTTAGGTCAATTATAATTTTATTTTAATTTGGCTTCATGACATTCTGTTTGGACTTTTCTCCAAGTCGCTTTTGTCGCTTCTTTAGCTGTATTTTTACTTGCTTGATAATAATCAAACACATTTGCCAAAATATTATTTTTGATGGCAAAAATTGCATCTCTTATTCTCTCAATATATATATACTAGGAGGGCTCTGCACCCCCCCCCCCCTTGGCGCCTACGGCGCCCAACCCCCTGAGTTCCGGGCTGGTAAGCCGGAGACAAAAAACGTGACATAAAAACGTTTCAAATTTCGACTTATCTAAAAAGATACAGAGTAGATATATAGCTTGTTTGTAAGGGATGCAATTTTTAAAGTCCAATGGTTTCATTATTTCTTATTCCTATTTTACTGCAAATTTTTTCTACTCTTTTCATCATATTCTTGTAATGAGAACATGTGAGTCTCGATATTTCTTCGTGTATATCAACTGATCCCCATTATGAAATATCGTTACTGAATTGAAGATTGTTTCTTTGAGAGACTTGACGGTGTACAGAAGAGAGTCGTTGTGGTAATGAAGTCCTATTGATTCACCTTATTCTCTATTGACAATGCTTCCCTGTGTAAACATTTTGTAGAGATACTGCCAGGCTCACTGTTCACCCGAAGGGAAAGTTATAATTATTTCTCTCTCTCTCTCTCTCTCTCTCTTCCTTAGACCTGGTTGCAAATAACCAACTATCAATTTACGGTTTAAGTGCAAATACAAACGATTATCTTTTCTTTTCCTTCAATAACTTTAAAATCACAACTTTAAATAACTTTAAAAACACAAGCATTTCTGAAAATTACAATGTACAGATATCGAAATTCATTTCTGGTAAGCTCCTTTCTTTCCTTCATTAACATAACGCACTCGCAATAATCTTTCATATTGGCAAAATGTGTAAAAACTCAACTTCATAACTACCTTTGTTAATCCAATATTAGTGAGCATTTCCTGACTTTTAATTAACTTTCTCTCTGTTGTACTCAATCTTTTATGATGCGGTTCATCATCAACTATTTCCGATTTCTCTCTTTAAGGATTGTAGCGGAAGTAAAATTTTAAGTATAATTTCACACACACAAAAAAAGATTAATCCCATTTGACCGCAGTGATTGTCACCACTTGAACGTAATCAGTTCAAGTTTGAAGCAGAAATAAAAAATTGGAATGTGACTGTCACGTGAAGGAAGTCTGTGAAATATAAAGGAAGGGTTACTTTGAAACTGCAATAATGTCTCAGCGTTTTATTGGAGATTTTGTAATTCGATTAAGTGGGTTATAAAATGAAGCCTTTGTAGCTCAGTCGGTTCCGACGATGCCCTTCGGTTGGTAAGAGTTGGGTTCGAGTCCTATCCTTTCCCCTTTCAGAAAGTCAGTTTTCCATTCCGCACACAAGCAAATGAGGAGAATACACGCAAATTACGCCCAAAACGGTATACTTAGAGACACACTTAACCACCTTATCCTGGATTCCTGGTTACGAAATACAAGGATACTTGGAGTTACGTAGAAGAATTACAGAACTACAGGAACGTCAAATTCCACGTAGTCCAAGTCGGATCTACTATAAAAAGAGATGTCTACATGATTAGATTGTAGGCGTTACTCATCAGTACTCCACCTACTCGCGATCGCACCCGTAGATTCTGAATGAAGAAAAAAAAACTGACTCATCGAAATACAGTAAGCAAATAATCAGAATTTTTTAAAGGTTCGCAATAGATAAAGATGTTTAATAAATCTGACTGGCTTGTTTAGCCATGGTTATCCTCTCTCCAAACTAACAGGTTGTAGATTCGAATCCCACAGTTGGATTGGATGTTTCATGATTGTTTTTAGATGGGGATGAATTTCACCGCCCTCTATGAGACCACTATCCTGTTTATTGGGGGCTTGAAGGATGTCGAGATTAACCCTTGCACTACTCAGGGTATTAATGCTAATATATTAATGGACTGAGAGCATTTCGGTCTAACTCTATTAACAACCTGGTAGCTACAAAACGGGATGGATGCGTATAGGTTTTGTAAATTTTAGTTTTTTTTTCTTTAAAAAGGTTGGATTTTTGAACTATAACGTATCATTGAAAATATGAGAATTTTCGAAACATTACAAACAGTATCGGATGAAATTTTCTGGATTCGGATAATTCCAGACATCCCTGTACTGAATATCGCAAATGTGTAAGCTCCCCTTTCAGTGTTTTGGATTTGAATATAAAATAATTAAAAATTGTGCCAGTGATTATTTATATTATGTACCAAAAGTAACCTTTCTTATACCAAGAGTTAACTTTGTGTCGGCGTAAATAAATCTCCAGATTCTACTTGAATGAAGTAGTATGTGGATAGAAGAGAATGGATGTCAACTTACTGTTGCCGAGTGCCAAGTTTTGTTGCACTTTGGACTACAGAAACTGCAGGTTGTGAGAGGAGTACAAATGTTTTGTACTCCTCTCACAACTAGCGACACTTAAAGCAATTGCGAGGAAAATTCGCAGTAGTATTACGATATTTGGAAATGAGTTCTTGAGACTGTATTTTTTAGAATTAACTGCAAACGTTCAAGAAGGTTCAAAGTGTATATATATATATATATATATATATATATATATATATATATATATATATACACTCTGAACTTTATATATATATATATAATATATATATATAATATATATATAGTATATAGTATATATATTTATATATATACAGTATATAATATTAGTATATAATAATATATATATAATTTATAAATATATACTTTATATATATATATAATTTATAAATATATACTTTTTATATATATATATATATATATATATATATATATAAAGATGAGTCTTAAAATTGAAGGTGCTGTAGAAGCTTGTCTAGATGAGTCTTTTATAATCAGCTGCAATAAACATACAGCAGAGGCGTACTAGGGGAGGGTGGAGAGGCGCTCCTCCCCTTGCGGCACTTTGAACCTTCTTGAACGTTTGCAGTTAATTCTAAAATACAATCTCGAGAACTCATTTCCAAATATCGTAATACTACTGCGAATTTTCCTCGCAATTGCTTTAAGTGTCGCTAGTTGTGAGAGGAGTTTTTCTAAATAAAATTATTGATTAGGAATTACCTACATTACTATGAAACAGATTTCACCAATGTCATCGATGATTCTGCTAAACAGGAAAGCAAGAAAAATAACATTTTAGAATGTTGAAATTAAAGTTTTACTTCAAAAATAAACATAGTGTTTTAATTTATTTCCCTATACGTCGTTTTGACTTTTTGTAGTATTTTGGGTGTGTATTGAGAGGGCGGCAAACTCAGGGATCACCCCCAGCTGCAAAAACTTTAGCTACACCACTGACAGACAGTGACTTTTACTACCCTGAGCTACCGAATCGGGCATTTTTATAGAAATACAGCAATGTTTTTAACTCGATCGACTTATAAGCAAATCACTCACTTCATTATAACGAACGTGAGCCTACACCTACCATCGAAACAAATAAAGAAGATACGCAGAATCTGACAATTATTAAGGCTGTTTAAAAGTTTATGTTGCTGGCGCCCATTTCCACGTATGAAATAAGCCAGATTAATTACTGGATTATTTCGTTCTAGTTGCAATTCAGATTCATTGAAATACTCCACTACCAGAATTCCTTATCATTTAAACTTAATAACCTCTTCTGTCTTTCATTAAAATTTCTTCCCTCACAATTAACTTAAATAATGGCTCGAAGAGAGAGAAGAAAGAAAGAAAAAATCGTGGAACGTGAAAGTGGAAGTCAACACGCGCCCACACGCGAACGTTCTCCACTGTTAGAAAAAGAGCGTCTTTTCCCTGCGATCACTCGCTGTTATTTAATCTTTAATTTAATTTAACAAGATAACTAAAAATATAATTAAGGCAGATATATTGCATTCTTTCATTCGCACATTCCGGGAAATGTTACCTTTAGCAGTCCTAAGTATCTTAATCCTCCCTTCCAAATTACCTAATTAGTGGGCCCTATTCTATTAGGGACTCTCTGATAACGGTGTACAGCGTGCTAATTCCGTCATGAAAATACGTGCAAGAAAAATACCTGACACTCTTCGTGTCGCTGCTAAGATGAACTAAACACCGACTTAGCTACATGGGGGTGCATGTTATTAATTAACCAGACAAACGGACAACCTACTGGGCTACGAAGGTAATGTACTACAGCCTCGAAAGTGGCGACATCTATCTTTCTGTACAATGGAAATATTGCTTTAATCACTTCGTGTTTCTCATTGTAACAACCCGCCATGCAACTTGAAAATCTACTCGAGTTGGTGGATTTCATCATAAATAAACGAAGAGGTGACTAATGTGAGAAACAATTCTTTGTTCATACTGTACTCGGTTTATCGTGTCATCGAACTTTTGATATATGTAACTGGCGTGATGAGTATGCAACAGATAACTCATCGCAGTAATGATAAACAAAAGAAATTAATTATTAGCAAAACATTGGTTCCGAAGGCTGTATTTAAATTAAACGTAAGAGCATAACTTTTTGATGTTTCTGTAAACTGATATTTCATTTCAGTGAAACTCGG
The DNA here is from genome assembly GCF_054136105.1 of Typopeltis vanoorti. Lineage (NCBI taxonomy): Eukaryota > Metazoa > Arthropoda > Arachnida > Uropygi > Thelyphonidae > Typopeltis > Typopeltis vanoorti. The sequence continues at coordinate 18,914,370 of NC_143552.1, read as the reverse complement.
TTTTAAACAATTCAGTAATTAGATTTATTAGCGTCATTTATGCACTTGAATCATAAAATTCAACACACGAGCACTTTCACGTGATGTGACGTTGAATCAAATCGCATGCTCTAAATGTCATTTTTCGAGTTACTCGATGTTCATGGAAATTACAACAAATTATTGGCAGAACCAAATGTTCAAAGAATGTCAGAATTTTTTTTCTAATAATCTACGAACATTACCCAATAGATAACTACGCTAATGCCAAATTATTCTGCGCCGAGACGATCATCCTTTATGCCGAACATCGGAAGATATGCATTTATTAATCGCAATGATAGCGTGACTTTTCTTCCTTGAAATATTGCATTCTTTTAATTACTAAAGAGGAAATTATTAGCAATCTTAGTTGTTGTTTTTTCCCTAGAAGATTCGGTTTTTGAATTGAACTGGCTGAATACGGCAACTACGACAATTCTTCCAGTTGCTACCACGATTTTTTTTTTATTGCATTTTAAGGAGTATTGATCTTGGAGCATGTGTTCGATTCATTTCTCCGAGTTTTTCAAAGAATGAATCTTGATATGACAAATCTGGAAAATTACTGGATAGTTGCATAGCTATGTTTTATTAAACCTGTCCCGTTGCAACGAGGCAGGTAATCATTCAAATAAAACATTTAATTTTTAAAATAAAATGCGTCCTGTGTGCCGTTTCACGCTGCTGAATAAAAGAGCAAATGGAGAAGTGTTTTACCCACTTTGTATTTGATAGCCTGCAATGCTATGAACAATTCCAAATATCATCTAAATGAGAAAATGAAACCACGTAGGTGTGCACAGCGTACTGGCTAGTATTCATTTCACGCGGAGTATTTTCGCTGCCATCTCAGGCCAAAGGAATAAGGAATTGCTGCGAAACTTTTGGTGGTTCTGAAATGTCAGACCAAGTGACCTTTATTGACATATAGCACCACTCCTTACGGGAAGGAATACTTGCCATGGTGGACGATAAACTGGAGAAATAGATTCGTTCAAACAGGGACCAGTGTCAACCATTAGGAAAGATTTGGTTACCACTCAGGTCGTCAATGTTACAGTGAGTCGATCGCATTCTCCACTGAGGCCGAAAACGAGACAGACGTGATTGTTATTATCAGGCTGGAACGCCTTCAGCGAGATCCATGACGAATTTCTGAATTGAATCGCTCCACACAAGATGAATGCCGTCTCAACCATTCTCATAACAAAGAGAAGAGGGAAGAAAAGATGTGGCATATGATGAAACAACGGAAAAAATGGAAAACTGATGGTGGTTTTTCCCTTTCAGTCATTTCCGACCCTAGGTGACTTTGTAGGCCTTGCGCACAAAGTGATCTGGGTGACATTGTTTACAGGGTAGTTTACCATTGCTTTCCCCAATCCCCCAATTTTATCCGGACTCGGAACCGACATATGGCTGGGATGAAAAACCGGAGTTTCCGGGTGAGGAAAAAACCCTACCTCCGTATTAGACCGGCTAGCTCACCTTTCGTCGAAAGAGACCAGATAAAGGTTCCTCACGTCACTGACGGGAATCGAATCCAGGTCTTTTCGACCAAAGGGCATCGTCTATACTGACTATACTCGTCTATACATCGTCTATACGTCTATGGAGGCTCACTGGAAAAGTGGTAGCACAATGAAATGAATGTCTCAGCAAATGAGGAGGTCGCATTTAAAAGCACAGGACCCTATATTCGGATATGCTCATAAAAGTATGATATATCAAATAAAATGCTGGCATAGGATCAGAGAAAATCGTCTCCTTTGTTGAAGCAGATCTACTTCCATTATGTGGCACGAAAGGTGGCCATACTTAATAAAAATAAATAAAAAAGCGAAATTAAAAATCACGTGAAAAATAATAAATCTTAGTAAATAATAATTCCCAGTTTTCTATTGACATAATACTAAAAAAAAAGACGGTCTTCTGTTTGTGAATAAGATAAAAAAAAGGATAACGGAGGTTAAAAGATTCTACGAATATCGTATAGATGGAATGAGAATGAAAAAAAAAAGAAAGAAAGAAAGAAAGAAATTGAACCGAGAAGTAAATGAATGCATGAATAAAGCAATAGGAAATTGGAAGAAAAAAAAATAAAGCAAACAGAAATTGAATTCAGTTCAATTACTTTATAATCTAGTCAGCTCCGCCCTGTCATGGCAAACCGACCGACTAGCTACAAAATATCGCCGCCATGCTGGAACAAATAAGAACATCACATCATCATTGCGAAGAAGAAGAAAGAAAGGTTTAATATGAAGACTCACTGGTGGCATCCAGCCGAGTCACGAGTAATGTAAATGAGAAGTGCTACACGCTCTAAACAATTTCCTTTTTATTGGCGGAGGTGAGCGAGCTCACGCCTCCACAGCTAGACGCATTTTAAGTTAATGAAATGAAGCGAGATACCGACTTATTCACGATCGATAGCTGAAATATGGTGGCATTAAACAGACCCTTTGGCTGAAGTTTATAGTGAATATTCAAAATCGTCATATCTCTTGGTGACAAGTGGAGAACATAACTTCGGAAAGTGGCAAATATATGTCTTGTTGGCTGGGGGAAAAAAGAAAAGAAAAAAAAAGAGAAGAAAATAAGATTTGTGGACGAGAAACAGATGTCGCTAATGTTGCAAATTCTAATTCACGGTAAATATTATTTAACTCGAGTTTTGGCAACGAAATATTTGCGATGATGCGAGGTGAGAAGAAAGTCCTTTCCGATTTCTTTAAATTAACCTAATTAGCATTGAATCGATCCGAAATGAAATCGAAATCTGGTTTCTCCATCTGGGACCAAAAAACACGCGCACTGCCTTTCCAAAAAATTAAAGAACGAATCATTTAAACACGGAAACAATGTTTCAGTGATCGGTATATGGAAGTTGGTTAAGGGTATCAATGAGTCCCTTCTGTCGAGCTGTTCACCATGAGACCGCACTTCAAACGGAACAAAACAGCAACATCAAATCGAGAAAAGGGAAACAGTTCAACTGGAGATGCAGTTTTAAAGAGAAGTTTATTTTTTTAAAAGAGGGCTTTTTTTTAGGTTACTCCATTAAGAGAGTTTATCAGTTGCGCGTGTAGTGACTAATGTGGTCTCTGATATAACGGATATAACGGTGGAAGTGGACTTTCAGAGTGTTGGTTTTACTGCTTTTTCGTATATCGGCACCGCATACAACAGGAAGGTTGAAAGTCAAAACTATATGCTCCGAGAGATTGGCTTAAATACGCCTATGATGTCAACCATCATAAACATGAGCGCACATATTTTCATAATGAAACAAATCCAAATGATTTGAACTGTCGCACTGCAATCATAATGAGGGTGCAGTCGGATATTTGGATATTTCTGAAATTTAATTTGTTTCTACGCTGAAGAACTTTCCAATGTAAAATTAGATGGTGGATCTGTTATCCGTATCGGTTTGGGCGCAGTAGTTTATGACGCAGTATAGGAAAATGTATAGAAATGGCGTATAAATGTATAATAAGGTATAAAGTATGCATTTGGTAATTTGTGGAGTTCATAACATTGGCACCCTACATGGACTTAGTCTCCCAGTGGAGGGCCGATAACAATAATAGTAAGAAGAGAGATGACTTTTCTCAGACTGCAACACACTGACCTAGTGAAATTGATTACGTGAAAATCACCAATAAAGGCAGTAGATTTATGCTTAGCTTTGCAGTTAACTAAATATACTTCACTTTTATTAAAAAGAAAAAGAAACAAGAAAGAAAAAAAAAAGGATCACCATCAGCAAATTTATTTATTTTTCTTCCCAGAAAATTTAATATTTCGATAAGACCTAACGGAATTTCTACTACGTTGATCGCATTTAAAAGTAACTTTATTAAATAAGAACATACGAAGCAAAAGCAGCAGAGAATTCGGATTTCAAAATAATTTTATTCTGCTAGATGCGTGACTTATTAAAAGCGAGCTCACCGTATCTTTATCATTGCTGGACCTTGATCAGCTTTTCTTACTGCAAAATTGGACTATTTTTAATGATGAAGGAACTAAGGCTGTGAGGTCAGTGTATTGTGTCAATTAATGAAGCGTGTTCTACGGCTGGTTTATTTGTTTATCTAGGATAAAAGACCGACTTTCCTGGAGGAAAAACCTTTCCATCTCCTTATGAGACCAGTTAGTTCACCCTCACTTGAAAAGCAGTAATAAAGACTCTCTTCGCGCTCCACACGGGATTTGAATCCAGGTCTCTAACCGATGGGCATCGCTGATGCCCCTGAGCTGTAAAGTGGAAAACTTTGTAAAATATTGTTAATATCGGAATAGATTTGTACATTCGCAATACTAAAAATCATTAAACTGACTTTCAAAAATTTAAATAATGTAAATTATTTAAAGTTTTGAAATTAAAACTGTGTTACGCTCTTATCAGACTTGTCAGATTCGACAATGGGCTTACGATATGCAAGAAGGGGGGGGGGGGCTAACGAATACTAGCATTAACTAAGAACACCAACGGCTATAGTCTGATGAATGGAGCAAAGTTTGCTTTTAAAACAAGAGAGGAAATATTAAAATATTACCTCTCTTGTTTCCCCAAAATGGGGTTCCGTGTATTGTATCAGAGATGTTTCTTCTACTAGATATGTGTTTTTCTACCTCTGTGGGAGGGAGAGAGAGAGAGAATTTCTTGAATCAGTTTTGGCATTTTGCTAGACAAACGGACAGAAAAGTCAGGCAGTAGACTGAAACCGATAGATAGATTCTGGTAAAAGTAAGGGGTGGGGGATCATATATTCTTTAATGGAGGAATGCAAGTGAGTCTTTCACCCGTTTGCTTGCACGAGCAACTGAACCTACACCATAATTGCCACACTTATGGCTAATACTAAGTACCTTGTCGGCAAAATGTACAATCAATACAAGGAAAAAAAGAAAAGAAAAAACAGAACATCAGCAACAGCGCCTAAAAAACTGAGCACGTGTGGATATTCCCCCTACTAGCCCTCCTCTTCGCTCCCTTTGTCCCTCCCCCATCCCTCCTTCGCACCCACTAATGACACTACAGTCCTACCATAGAGCCGGCCGACAGAGATGACACTCTTTTACGAATTCCACGTGGGGAGAAAAAACGGGGAAGAAAAAGGCTGCACTAGGTGGGCTATACCGTGGCACGCGCGAGGCAGGAGACAAATAGCTTCGTGATCTCGGTGTAATGTTGAATCCAATAGAAGTTCCAATGCAAATTGCTTCCGAATGGCTATTTGATTCAGCATAATGTCTTTCCGTTGGAGCTCGCAATGGTCCCGGAGGTTGGCAGGAATGGCGGGCGAACAGATGGCGGCTCCGGCTACGGGAGGAAACGATCAATGGGTGCCGTTCGCTGGTCGTTTTCTTTCCTCTTCCACCTAAAATGGATAAAGAATTGGGCAACTGCCCTCCGAGGTGGCCGAGACTGGTGGGCAGCAGTTGGAGATAATAGGACCTCTACGTGACCACTTTGTTCTTTACAGTTCTCGTAATAGCCGAGCCAAAAACAAATAAAAATATTCTTTGTGGCTAGCGAAAGGGACCTTTAGAAGGTCAGGGTTCGATTGGGCTCCCATTAGTAACATTTTTGATCGTAATGGAACTGAAAAATCAACAGGAACAGTTCGCTTTGCTTTCATTGGTCGGCATGATGACCGGTTAGATAGGGTGCGGTGCACCTGACTTTGTACTTCAATATCTAAGATAAGCAATACTGGATTTACATAAAAGCACATAATACAGAGGAGAGAGAGAGAAACAGACAGGTCGAATGATTCTTGACCTTTACTTGTTTACACTGTAATAGAACCCCATTCCAAAACACCAGTTAATAACTAAACATTGATCTGACCTTTTTTCAATCAGTTGTAATTTTATTTCTGCTGACAGAACGAAAAACTCGAAACAATATCCGTAATCTACACCTTCAGTGCTAACTTATCAGTGTTGATAATTTATTTTTTCAATTCTCTTCGTTCCCTTCATTTCTATGCATAATCGGATATGAGGTACGCATATTTAAACGAGGTGTGATCGTCACCTTTCTATGAACTCCCTTCCACGAATTACACTACGTATCTTCGAAACACCAAGGAGGAAGTCCTAAGTCCTTTAGCGGTAAATGCCTTGCTTGAATATGACGTATAAGGAGTGGGTGAGGACAGAAGTTATTTGTTTTGGGGTAACAATTTTTTCCGTTTTTCATCCATAATAAGATGCCGAGATTTGTAGAGAACAAAAAAAGCAAATCTCGATTACACCTTCAGATATTTAAATTTACTTGGAAAACCCAAACGTATATGCAAACAATACAGTCATATGTAATCATTAGTTCACCACCCGTCCGCTGGTTGATCAGCACGGCTTCCACATGCAATGAAATTTCTGCTTTAGTGGATTATAAACCTACGAATATTCAGTTAATTTATTTTCTTAAAATTTGCAATTTTATTTCCATGTTAATGAAATAAGAATAACCTGAGGTTTGATTATAAATTTATTAAATGGCCAATCGGAATAATTTCGTTGATTTAGTTTTCCTTTCTTTTTTTAAAATATATATTATAGGTAGTTTAATCTAATTGTCTGACACACGGAGAATTTTCTATACAAAGGGCAGGTCCTCCGCTCAAGGAAAATATTAGGGAGGAGTTAAGTGAATAATAAGTTACAACTATCTCATATAGATCTGTAAGACCGTAACTTCAACGGTATAAAGAAATATTATAGGAGGATAGAAAATTAATTTTAAATATAAAGATCTGCAAATTCTTTTAATAACCAATCTAATCAATAAAAAACCACATTTGCTTAATTTAATACTAAATTCTCATGATCCAATTAAGTATTTCTGAGTCTATTTTTGTCCTATGGCAGTTAGCGGAGGATTATATCGATTGCTTAATCCATCCTTCTCTGAAAGGACTACTTCATGATTTAAAAAATATAAAATAAACTCCTTAATCTGCTAGCATTTGTCAGCGTGATAAACAAGTCTACGAGGTTCATTTAGCAGGAAATTATGCCAAAGGCTTAAATTTGTTATTATGAAACCAGATCGTATAAAAATGAAATATTATACATCTTTTCGTATAATCTGTATTATAAGGTAATTGTGTGTGTGTGTGGGGGGGGGAGTGTACTGCCTAGTTTTCCACACTGTCTTATGGCATAAAAATAGTAAATTCTGAAGATTATCCATTTAAATAAAATCAGCATTTTTATTAACCTTCTAATTACCAACCTGTATCTTCGGCTGCTACTAACAATCAACTTCCACGCGTTATCATATTCGGTGCTGAGAATCGTCTGAATCATAATGGGGTGTCATCACTATTCAGAATTTGCGCATAAAGTCCTTTTAGATTGTTTTCAAATATTGCTATTTTTATTTCAATTTCATTATTCCAGATATTAGATCACGCTGAACGTTTCAGCGAACAATCCAAGTACATCATCATCAGTGATATTTGAGACTTTAATTTATCTTATCCGTTTTAGAATTAGGCAGCATTCTAACACCACAACATCAACATCAAGTCTGAAAGTCATTAATGTCCAGCATTAATGACTTTCTTTGACATTTTATTCTTTATATAAAAATTCTTAGAAACTCTAAGAAGTTTCCATTTACTTGCAGAGTACTGATTTTCTGTTTCATTAAGGGGGGGAATAGCCTTGTTGGAATAACACGCCCAAAGGTTTCTAAGAATATTAATAATTACATAGAAAGGCCTCCTGATACTTAATTCATCGGTAAAGGGTTAAAATAATAAGTAACCTTTGTACATTTTCTTGTACATTGCAGTCGTTTTTAAATATAAAAATAATGCAGAGATAGTGCGTTCGAAATATATTCAGACCAAGAACACGAGATAGACGGTGGTGAAGTAAAAAAAAGTTTTCGATTATGTTTCCCGATTTCTCTCAACAAGTTAAAATTCTCTCGATGATATTTATGGTGATGAATATATTATTCAGGATTCTTTCGTATGAATAATTTATATCGACACGAACCAACGGAAATTAGCAGCACAGTGCGTTATCATATCTTCAACATAGCATTGAAATCAGGATTGAAGTGGTTCGAAAAAATTGCAGCTTGCGGTTTAATTTTTTTGCCCAGTCATGTCTATTATCCACCCACAAAATGTAACATTCGGAGGTTTTGCAGCTTTTCAAATAACTCCTCGGATTTAAATTTTGAAGCACTTAAAACGTCATGATTCCCAACTAATTTCCTGTTTGAGGGTCCTCAGTTTTATGTCATTGTTTTAATACAACGCCGGAATCTTTTCTTGAACCCTACTTGTTTGTGAGAGTCCTTTTTCAGATTCTTCTACCAGCAATTTTCTTTCAGAGTTTTCTGCTACTCGTTAGGTTTCTAATTCGATCCTCCCAAAATATTCGTCCTTCTAATGCAGCCTTATTTCAATAAACCTTCAATACCTCAGTCTTTCTCCGGAATCGCATCTTTCAGTGTTTGTTTCAAATATCTTTTTTGTTTTTCATTGTTAATCTTTTACAATCGGGAAGTTCAGATGGCTCGAAAGGTTTCTCCTTGCACATTTGTTGAATATTGCTACTAAAAGATTTAAAAAGAGAATGTATGGTAAGGCGAAACCCAAAATGAAGAAATTCGAAAACGGACATGATTTTGCTATTTTTAAGATATTTCATTAACTTTCAAAACTTTAAGTCATAGTTTCTGTTTACTATTTAAAAAGAAAACAAAACCTATTCTATTTAAGTCCGCTTATTTCGTGAATGAACTTAAATAACAAAACCCCTTACAGAGAGCTCAGTGAAATAGATTTAATGCAAATTCGTGTTAAAATGGTTCATAATGACTAGATGGATTGTTTTTGGTTTACAGAAAACAAAGCACATATTTAGTAAGATGCTACATTTATTTTATTAAATAATTTAAGACAACCCTACCCACGAAAGGTCAGCAGCCTGGATATCAACCAGATTTGCTAAAAATTAGTTAAACGAAAATGATCCCGATAACGAGCAGAACAGTTTTTTTAAATCTCCATTTCCGTTAAACGTAGAGAAATCACACTGAGATCACATCGCTTTTCTTAAAAAGATCGTAACCAAAACAAAATGATGTTGCTTACAGATTAGCCAACATTTTATACGAATCAAAATTTGTGTGTCGAAATGAATATTTGTGTTCTTTAATTTTTTGGCATTAATATATGACTTCTAAATTTTCCTCTTCATCATAATTTTTTTTTTCTTATTCAAGTAGCATCTTCTCTTTCTATCTCTTCATCGCTTGCAACAATCTTCTTTGGCATTTTAAAATTACCCATACTGAAATCCGGTTTTAATAAGTTTTCTTTTTCATTCTTTTCAATTCACCGCTGTAACACTACCAAGGTTCTGAAACTTTGAGTGTTTTGATTTACCGTACCCCCCCCCCCTTTCTGAGTATCTTTAATGCAAATCATTAATAGAAGGATACCTGCTTTGTTGCGCTGTTAGCCGGATGATGAAGTTCATCACAAAAACGAGGTTTGCAAAATCTCGCTCATGGTTTACCGTCTGCAGGTAGCCTCTTGTCGTCCTGTAAACACGAAGCATGTTGTAATAGAAAGAAGAAGGATCCCCAGCACTCAAGAAATGGGTGGGTAGGTAGGTGGTTATTAGAACGAGACTACGGTTGTATTTCAGCTCTTCCATCTTCCTCCTGCTGTTCGTTAGCCCCGTTACCTGCACTGACAGATAATGAGCTTTTTATTGGTTAACTAGGGAGAGCAGATAATATGGCCGAGATCAAGACTTACTTTGCATAAATTAAGGGGGAAGAAGCTCGCAGCGTCATTATACTACCAGTAAACATATTTTCTTCACCTGGGAGCATCCTGTAATTTGTGATCGCCAACTAACCATCCAATTAACACAGCAGCCCTCTGGCGGATTTATTGAGAAACAGTAGACTAACTCCACAAGAGCGCGTTTCTTAATTAAGCAATTATGGAACATCTCGACATCTGGTGAGGGGAAAGTTATCGGCACCAGCGGTGATAAACGCCGTGAAACGCAATTGCAGGCAGTGGCACAGTTGACGGAAAGCCATCCACAGAGAAGTCACGCCCTGACTGAAAGAGAGGTCGCTAGCAGGTATACGACATCATTGCGTTTTTGATCATTACAGCGGAGAACAAAGAAAATAAAACGTGATGGGAGGTAGTTTACTTAGAAAATTTTCACGACAGGTGACGTCGGAGGCTGCCATTAGTTTATTAAATTCGATATTAGTTGTAGCCACCAAAGAGAGGCTGTTTATCTGTGATATCCCATCTCAGATAGCTTTTTCTGACTGTTTGTCCAGCAGCTATCGCTCTATTGCTTCTGAAGTCTTCCCGCAACCCTTCTAACAGTGCCAAAGTGTTAGAAGGGTTTGAACCAACACTTTTCTAGTCGAGAACAGTACCATAGTGCAGCATCATATCCTCGCGAATATAAAATCTGAGCTTTTATGCTTTGAATTGTGTGATTCTCTTTCTACAGAAAATCAGTTTATATATTTGTCTATTGTTGTTCTGTTGTAGACTGTATAAATCCGGCAAATATTTCTTTCTTTTTTTTGTTTATATAGATTCATAATTTATTGTTTAGGATAAGCCTAAAATGCGAATGGCCTTCCTGTGCGTTCACTTACGGAAAAACACAGAGAAGCAATTCATGAATATATGAACATAGTAAGTAACTAAGACAACTGAAGTATGCAGCAGTGTTACACTCTCTCTCTCTCTCTCTCTCTCTCTCTCTCTCTCTCACACACACACACACACACACACACACACACACACACACACACACACACACACACACACACACACACACACACACACACACACACACACAGAGAGAGAGACATTTCTGAAATTTTTTTAAGCTGTAGTTTATTTTACGGAGCAGAATAGTTTAAATTTAATAAAATAAAGGAACTGAGAATCAGAAAGATCCCATCGACTTCTAGGTGGCACGACCTTAAATAATAATTTCGAGGCTTGGAAAGGCCTTTTTTTTCATTGGAAATACAGATTAATGAGGAGGAAGAAGAAGAAGAAGAAGAAACGAGATATTCACACCTAATATTATTTTTGCAAGTTTTTTTTTAATGTCTTCTTTTTGCATTCATTGCAAGATGAGTTCCTCAATCCAGAATGCATCAGTTACGTTATGGTTTCACATCCTATTCGTTTTGGTCAAAGTAGCTGCTATTTAAAAATATTCTCCGGTCTGAATGGCCGCAGCTGTACTGTGTAGGTGATGTCCTGTTTTTAGTTAACTAAAGAAATGTATTTCACTGTACAAAAACCTAAGTAAGCTATAAATGTGAAAGAGGAACTGATTCACGCTATGAGAGAGGGGAAAAAAAGTCGGCATTCGGATTAATTTTAACACGTCCAGGTGTGTGAAATGGTGACGTCATCTATGAGTGAGAGGAATGTTTGAGAAAAGAAATGGCCGACATGTGGCATGACAGAAAAGCGTGAAATCATTAAGTTTATTGCATCGTAAAAGGAGTTACTATAAAGCTCATGGTAACCCCCCACAAAGAAGACAGAAATGAAAAGATTGGGTATTACTTCCTCGGACTATCATGAATAACTCTCGGCCATAATTAATTATAACTGTTTCAGTTAAACAGGCAGTTTTAGTGGTTTGCGGCCGATCCCGACACTGGCGATACAAAGCATCCTTGTAGCAGGAAAACCCCAAAGAAAAGATGATGGGGGTATAACTGACAAGGAATTCGTTTGGCCAACAGTCGTAAAACAGATAATAAACATGGCCTTCTTGAGCAGCAAAAAAAGGAAAGATACCAGCAGGGTGTTCACGCCTTGTCCACTGAGTTAGGGACTTTTTTCTCTCCCCCCTGAAAGCCAACACGTTTTAATATGTTTTATTTGCAGGGCGCTACTATAGGTGTGTTTTATGGGGAGAAATAATATCTCGCGCACTTTACTACCCTTTTATATTTCAGTGTCCCGTCATGTTTCCTTTAGAGTCGAAGGGAAACTTTGCTGTTTGATCCAAACGTTCTTGTGTTTATTGTAGGGCTATATAGACTGCGCTAGGTCGTCGGTGGGCTACATGCCTTCATAATGTTGTACTTTACGACATTATTATGGTAATGTAATCCACTCGGCTATATCTGTGTATTTCTTAGCGTGACCTTCCAACTCCGCTGCCTACACGAATGCATCCAACTATTTAAGAAGAAATAACGTATATTTCGGTGAGTTTGCTGCTCAGTATTTTTAGCTAAACAGCTGGCAGTGATTCGGTAAGAACATTGCCGCTCATAATTCACTGAAAATTTGACGGAAGTATTCCCAAAATACGGTACTGTTTTGTTTAAATGAAGTCCGCACCGCTTATTTGCTTTATTTAATGCGGTATTGTTATGAAATACAAACATGACAAAAGTTTATTCTTATGGGGAAATAAGAAATAACCTAATTAAGCAAGAAATTTCTTTCGTAGCTAAAAATCTATTCAATCCACAGTAAACAATTTGCACCCCACAAACGTAATTCCTGACTAAATGACATCCCACAGTGTTATCCTTCTTCAAACGTTTCTCTTTAATTAAATCCATTATTTTGAAATTGCACCACCTTGCCGAAAACAAAAGTCCGTTGGCATCCAAGGATAAACCTGGTAACAATTTTTCCGATCCCCGCGTTCATTTTTTTTTTTCTCAATTGACACATCGACACTAAAAAAGTGTTCAACCTCATTAATATGTTGAGAATGATTCCAATTTTCTGTGCGTTTGACTCAGAAGGAAAAGGTACATCAACACTACCGTCTGATTTTCAGATTATAGCGTAATCTTGTGATAAAGATTGTCCAATAATCATCCAAGAAACGATAATTGGATGAAACTAAGTACTGCTTAAAAAAATGAAAATATTATAATCAAAATAAAATAATAAACTTTTAGTTAAAATTTGAAGATATGCTTTTGTTTTCCTAATGTTAATTTACGCACCATTTTTGTTTTTTAATTATACCAAACTATATTTTGATTATTCATGTTTGCTGAGCAGCGTATTTCAAATATTTTTCTCAAGTATTCAAAAACATTCTTATTTATATTATCGAAGGCCTTATTTATATCTCAATTCCATTCTGGTTTTCAAGAACAACAGAACAGAAATCGAATGACTGGAGGAAAACAAGTCTAACGGATGAAACAGGATGAATATAAAAATATAATGGAAGAGGGGGTTTTAGCGGATGGAGAGGAATTCCTGTTGCTGCTCTCACGCGAAGGGAGACTGCAGCAGTGATTAAAAGAGCGAGATTATTAGAATGAGAGAGATGACTTTCTCTTCCCGCCTCGTTGAACGCTTCGTTCCGCTAATATGTTGCTTAGATTGCAGTCGTTATAATGTCCTGACACAGATTTCACCATTACGACATGACACAGCTCCATACATCAAACAGTGCCAGCCAGAGCGACATCGTTTGGTAAATTCAATCAACCCAGCAACCAGCTATTGCTTCGTTTTATTTATTTGCAGTACTTTAACAGTGCAATTAAATTAACAGTGACAACAGGCGTTTACGAGTCACCGGATCCCTGCGACACGCATTGTTAGACCCCTGGCGGACTCCCTGAGTGACCTATTGTGTTAGTGTGGCTGCCGCCACTCCTCCGTAACAATGACAAATGGCCAACGTTTCCCGGTGTCTAGATGCACCTCCGCCGCAGATGGGAGTCCAATTGGTCTGTTCTTGGCATAATTTAATTAGGTACATGAGTGTAATATGATTATCCAACGTGGACGCTCCGACAAAAGTTAAGCACCCACTGCGGAACGGCCGAATTAATTTAACACCCATCAGTGTAATGGATGCACCAGCGGCCGCCGACGCTGCTACGGGAGAACCAGCTGGGACTACTGCCGCTCTATATCTGAGACAGGCCGTCATTCTAAGTGTCCAGTACGGGAGTTAGATGGGCTGCTATAATTACAGGCTCGCTGCTTGTCCCTGTTCGTTCCCCTCTCTCACCGTGTCTTACACAGTGGCCAGTTTGTACATCTTGTAACTGTGGTGTCGTTTGATCCCCGTTTTATTGGAAGGAAGGGAGGGAGCACTGCAGCCGAGAAGCGCCCTGGACGTCGAAGACAAGTAGCCGCTAGCACAATACTTGGCACGCAGGAAGAAGCGAAAAATTCCCAACAAAAAAAGTAATTGCTTGTCCGAGTTTGGAAAAGAAAGCAAACAAGATAAAAACGACGGGGACTGTCAATGAAAGTCGGAGTGGGAGATAAAAAGAAAGCCCCGTGACTACCCTTAGGGTTTATTAAGTGTTGGGATGTTCTCGTTCACGATACAAACGGAATTCTCACAAATAGAAATATCTAAAAACTGTTAAATGTGCGTCAGATTCGATTAGGAGCAGTGGGTGTTTAGAAGTGGTGCAGCTCGATGGCACTCGTTGGTATCACGTGGTTTCCGTAAAGAACCATGGATAATTTTCTCCAGTTTCCAGCTACAAAACAGAATCACCTATTACGTGATTTAAATTGTTGACAGTGACTCCGAGGAACCAGGCTATGAGACGAGAAGGTTGTATCAGCGAGCGAGTGTCCAGTTTTTGTGCTTTGAGGAAGGAGCAAACCTTCGCCTTCACTATGAGAGCAGCTAACTTATCTTTAGTTCAATTCCATTTAAGCAGTTTCCGACCTGCGTCGAAATGAATGTTTTATTTTTCTATGGGTCATTTCATTGGTGCAACTCAGTCGCAAATGCTATAGTTTTTGATTTTAATGTGTCGTTTCACTTTGCCAGCGAAATCTATGCATAACCTCACATTTTAGATACCCACGCTGTATACCGAAAGACTTCAATTTATATAAAGATTAATCTTAGCGTACACACTATTCAGGACTATACAATATGGCCCCTCTCTAGTTTTTCTGCTACACTTTTCGATTATATGGAAATACAAACCAAAGAAGAAATGAACATTGGAGCAAACGCCGTTCTCAGATTGAAGCAAAATGCGCTGCTAAACAAGACGAGCAAAGAAACAACTGTTTGAATCAATCCTGCACTGGACAAATATTCTGTAAGAGAATCCTGCTTTTATGAAACGAGTAGACGTCGAGAAATATAAATTAAAAAAAGTGACTCATTTACAAACGATACCCACTGGAATCGTCCACAGAGGAGGGGCGGAAAGACATTTTCTTGCCATCAACGAATATTTGAAGCTCATGCACCATACCTCCACATCCATCAAATTAAAAAAAGACAAAAATGTTAATTATGACAAAAAAGTACGCCATATTCTTATTAAGAGCCTGACGCTATCTTGTAAAGGATAGTTAAGAGAGTGTGGTTCTCTTATTTGAAAGCAAAGGCAAGAAATCATAGAACGTTTCAAAACGAGCTTTTCTGATAAGAGAACCACACTCTCTTAACTATCCTTTACAAGATAGCGCCAGTCTCTTAATAAGTATATGGCGACTTTTAATTATAACGCACAGAAATATTTTCGTCCACTGTCAACCGAGTCGACAGCGTACTCGTTTTCCAAAGAATTCTGCGGTGGGTTCGAATCCCACCATGGACATTGATGCTCGTGACTTTATTTAATGGTGAATGAAATTCGTCACCCGTTATGAGATCATCCACCATTTAGATTACTGGAGACCTTAAGTGGCTTGAAAAGTTCCGTATTTGATCTCTGAAACAGGGCTTCAGAGTATCTAATCTTTAGCCCAACCAGGATTCATATTAAAAAGTGGATTGGAAAGGAGCACAGTAATAATATAATTATTTTGTCTGAGGCTCACCAACCAAGTTTGGGTCATACATTGAATTGACTATGTTGTTTTGATTAATAAAACAAAGGTGTTGAACAAAGGAAAACATTAAACGTTTTTTTTTTTTTTGTCTTGTCTCTTCCAACATTTGGTTGCGTTGAGGAGTGAGCATTGTAAACAGTTCATAAGAATGCCATTCTCATCTAACATGAGTAAAATATAATGAAAGACTACTGCAACATTTTTTTCGTTTCAGTTATCAGAATTATCGGATTTGGAAAAGGGCTTTTTACTCTTCCTTTCAGCAACGTACTCACCTTCCGTATTTGCGCATATCAGATTTCAGTTATTTCAAAGTACAGATTTTCATTTAGTCATGTACACTGTTGTCTATTTTTAATGTCATCCTACAATAATAGGCCTTTAGAACTGCGAAATCTCTCAATGCAATGAGTTACGACTTGATAATACTTCCTGTTCTTAAAAGTTCTGGTAGTATTTATATCACAGTCAGAGTCAAAACAGATGAAATAGGATACATTCGCTGAGGGCCCTTGAGAAATCAGAAACGAAGAAATCAAAGTAGGTTTTGTGCTTTGCTCAAAAACATGCTCATTGCAGGTAATTCCCGAATATTATTCTTCATATTTAACAAGAAGAGGAAATCCAGAATACTTTTCCTACGTTTGTGGTGTTTCAGGTTGCAATCGTGTTCATTTGTGATTTACAAAGTTTCTTTCAAAATTTGAAAATACAAGTTATCATCGTATACGATCTAAAGTATTCAGCACTACTCCTATATGATTCCAACTTCTAAATGAAACATTCGACCATCCTCTTCATTGATCCCTCTTCCCTTTCATCTTTTTGGAACAGCCTTTTATCAATATATTTCTTTATTTCTTAGTTATTATATTTTTTCAATCAGAAAGTCACTGTTCTAGCCAATCTTACAGCACATATTGTTGAAATGAATGGTAGCTGAAATATGCAGGTATTGCTCTGGAGCTGGTAAGCTTCACGGTAAGTAGATCCACTTAACATCCACTTGGATCTACTCACCGTTATGCTTTGCATGGTCACCTATAGGTTACGGTTTTATTTGCCATAATCAAATGAAGAGACCATGCAAAACATGTGGTAAGTAGAGCCAATAATATGAACATTTGTTTATTTTATTCTACTAGAACTATTTGCTGCCTCGATAAATGGATGAGATTGATTTTTTTCCTGTCACCCCTTTTTTTTTTCATTTGACAAGACAAAAAAAAAATCGCTTATTATATGTCAATATCTTTTGTTTTCTAAATCTTAACACAAAAGTTTTAAATTATTTTTATAAATTTTGAAAAATCTCAGAAAAATACTTTGAATTAGCTTCGAGAGTTAGACGGAGATGAGCAGAAATATTTTAACAGAAAGGGGTTTTGCTTAGATAATTTCCTGAAATTCTTGAAATGGGGTGAGAAAAAGGAATACGTCTTCAAGGAAAAAAAAAAAAAAGTTGAGTTCAACACACAAACAACTCCAAGTACTTTCGCTAAGCCTTGGTATTTCCTTCAGATTCCCCTCTGTCATCTTATGTTTCTTTTGCTATTCTTTCCGCAAAAAAGGAAAAAAGAAAAAGAAAAAAAAAAGCATTTATAGCTTCTTTTGATGTCTCAGATCCTCTTTCATGTTCCAACTTCTTATTCATGTTTTTCCCATCGCTTCTTACAGTTGGATTGCTTATCTTTCTATTTTGTTTTATTTTAGAAAGTGAACGAAAAACAACGGGGGGGGGGGGGGGGGGAAGGAATGGATGTGATTCTTAGTTTACATTAACGTCTTTGTTTCTCTCTTAATGTCCCTTAACCAGGGAACAATGCTCAGATAATAGATTTAATGGTCCCCAATAAGGTTATCAAAAAACTCCTAAGCTATATTTTATCCTTGAGCCACAACGGGAACGAATAGGGAGGGGTAGGTGTGGGGGAACTGTTGTCTGAAAGAAATGTCCATCGTAGCTGTGGCGGCACGAGAAGATTGATGTGGTTAGGTCTTAAATCCCGCTGACCTCAGGTCTGTGGACATAGTTGGTCGATAGTCACTGCTTCGATTTTTATCCGGTGGGTCGAAGTCATGCACGTGCATGAGGCTTCCGACACGACAAGTAACACGGTTGACACGATTTTCTTATTTTCATTTTTTAAAAATATTTCTTTAGACATTTGAATAGAAAGAAAATAAAACGGGGTAAGGCTTCAGTATGACTTGACAATAAGTAAGACTTAACTGAAATAGGAATTTATTATGAGGATGGACTGATCGTGGAGTCGATTACTTGATTTCCCACACGGTTTGTGATTCGAGAACTGTTGACCTTTTAGTGAAGGACCGCAATGAATAGAAATTAGACAAATTGTAATTATGAGTTGCCAGGAATAGCAAACTAATCAATCATTTGCAATTAGTGCATTCCAGTAATTAATTTAGATCACATTAGGGTGTCGTGCACCGCTATCTGAGAGAATTTGATTGCAGCAGGCTGGAATAAAAACCCAGAAGACTGCGAAATCGTATTCCCCCCCCCCCCACACACACACTAGTAAATCAGCAGTATCACACAAGAACACTTCATACATCTCTACTCATGCGATGTATACAATAATAAAAAAGAAGTAATTTCGTTTTAATGAAATACCATTCGAAAAGAGATTATCTTTTAATTCAAATATCTTTTCTTATTTTAACATATTTTGATAAACTTCGAGTATACTTCAAATGGACTGACAAAACAAATTGAACAAATTTTCGCTAAGAGTACGGCAATTAAAAAAAATGCAAAAGCTAACTGAGTTCTCGCGAAATGTTTGTAGAAGTACATTAAAGAATACTCGCATATTTCTTAACTGATTGGTTTCTCTTATTGCTTTGCAGAAATCCGAGGCGGATGAAAGAAGTCTGATTTAGATGAAGCAACGATGTTTGGGTTTCAACGCTAAAGCGCCACCTATTATTTAAATCAGCTGTGTTGTCAGTTTAAAGAGCAACGAAAGACAGAAATGGGATGAAGTAAAAATCTCTCTAAAAGACTGCTTTTAAAAGATTTCATTCTCTTATTGGGACACGTGATCACGCACGAGCAATGCATTACAACAAAAGCGACTGCTGAACTGATCAACGAAGGTTTCAATAATCGCCGAAAAGGATCAAAATCATCACTTTCCTTCATCCGCTGCGTGCTCGCTATCTTCGGAGACAATTTCGCACATGCGCGAGACCAGACAAAGTTCAGCTTCCGGCTCGTGACCTCTGTCACTCCCTACACGACACAGTGGTGCGGTAAAAGGCGGATGATCGCTGATAGTCACTCCCCCTTGCCTTACCATCATTCCGATAGTTTATTATTAAGTTTCCCTGACAAACCTCCTCCAATTACAGACGCCGGGATACCTCCGCTAACCAATGAGCTGTAAGGGAGATGTTGGACTGTCATTCAGCGACGCGGCGGCGTTGTCTGGCGTTTGTTTTCATCCGAGATGTCTGACATAGCACGTGGGGGGTTGTTCGTTTGCTTGTTTCACGCCTTCTGTGAATTCACGATCACGTGCTCTTGGGATGTCAAACAACACCGTCTTATCGTGATGGCAAAAGAAAGCGTCTGAAATTGGAAAAAAAGACTGAAGAGTTTAGGGAGTGTTTTCCGAGGAGAGTGTTCTCCCTCAAAAAAACCTTTTATATTATTGACTATGTTCCCCACTTTGTACGATGTCGTCAGAAATGCGAAACCCACGGCATTTCTTCCCCCTTTCTTACCCCCACTACGCTTTACTCCGGTGGGAGCTGGTGAGATGAGAAAACCTCCCGTCATGGCATCATCCTCTTGTTCTGTGCCCTCAGGACCGGCGTTTCTTCCCATCGCTGATCCGCCTCCCCCTCTACATCACTTAGTGTCTCAAACTTCAAACGGAGGTCAGCAACAGTTGAATATGTACGGTGGACCGAATCTGTGCTGGTCCAGAGTGGTGCAGAATCAGCTGCATCTAGCCCAGCAAGCTTCTCTGTCAGGTATGCCATAGTTAGAATTTTTTTCTTTCTTCTCAAAATGGTGTCATAAACGCCATAAATCGGTATACGAATCATCGTGGACTGATCAGTAAAGTTCAGGACTGTCCACACTTTAAAAAGATTTTTAGCTCACTTATACCGATCAACATTTATTTGCAAGTAGCGTGTTCGTAATCATCGATGGCTGAAATAATTCGCATGATTCTGTTATGTTTGACAATCGGTATTATTTTTGGAAGGCACTTGTTTCAGGAACGGATTCTGAAAAAGCCACATTTGTAAGTTCGAGATTATTAATATTTCATTACAAAATGAATATCAGTCACACTAGAAGTCAGTTTATAGGCACTGAGGTTAAAGGTGGTAAATGCAGCCCACGGATAGTCAGCACAGTTTGTTTCGGTATGCCAGGATATTATTTAGTTTTTTTTTTTTTTTTTTTTTATGTATTGGCAAAAATGAAATAAATTAAAACAGAAACTTAGTTTAATTTTTTACTCACAGGCCTTTCTTTGTTTATACATAAATTTGTTCAAGGTTAACAGTTATTAGGTTTCACTTAAATTCCATGTAAATGGCTAAAATGTGGCACTAAGTATGTATATGTACCGTTGAAAGACTTGTGGAAGGTTCTTAACGGTCTTTTCCAAAGTTGGCTTCTTAATTAATCTATAATAAATCATTTCTATATACCCGTTTAAATGAAAAATAGAAGAGGGTTCTTTCTCACTCGGTAAGAAGCATATCTACTGTTTCATCAATTTAAAAATATAGAGAGAATTAGTACCAGTCTTCAAATATTTTGTTATTCGATGGCGATAGGTGACTGTTAAAGCGAGTCAGTGCTTGAACTAATGTATGGGTACGTATTCGTTACTAAAGTCAGCAATAATGTTTCGTGAACGACATCGCTAGAGTAATCCATCAGAGAGAGAGAGAGAGAGAGAGAGATGTTTGCAGCCATTCAAACAACCCCAAAGAATATAGGACTCACCGCACATCATACGATATGTTTGGCACGCAATTCATGCCTCGATGACTAAATAATTAGCAAGGAAGAAGTATTTGGTACACTTTTTTTTTTTTTTATAACAAAATTGTTTAAGTTTAACTGCAGTACGTTCTGACCGAACCAGATTGTAAGGTTATGTAGGACACAAACACACACGAGAACTATGAAAAATTCTGCTGTTTAAGGTATTATTAATTTATAGCAATACCTTAAACAGATGTATAAATGGTTTTTCTAAACCACAAAATGGAAAGAGAGTCGACTGCTCCATCGTTTCCAGCTACACAAGTATTCATCCTGATTTTAAATTAACGATTCAAATGGAGCTACTAAAAGGAACTAAACAACATTGGAAATGATTAATCGTTATTTTTTTACTTCCTCTGTTCTGTAAGAACATTAAGTTGCATTCCTTCTACCTACTGTGCTTTCCTAATTATTATTTCTATATTATGATAAAGTGTACGTGTGTGTGTGTGTGAGAGAGAGAGAGATAAATATTGCTATTGTTTTATTGTAAACAAACTTAAAGATTTCAGCTAAGTCTCATTTTTTTTTTCGTGACTGCATTATCAATTAGTTCTGATTCTCGTTTTGCATTCAGTGAGGAAAAGCTCTGCCAGTTAATCAACCAAACACATCGACTTCTGAAACTGTATTTTTATCCCTGTTTATTGGTCACAGCAAATAACAGCGACCAATAAATCAGCAGTTTTGAATTATTAAAGAGATTTTGCACGTATTTAAGAAAGTTATTATTATTATTATTTTTTTTTCTGTAGTTTAATCCCATACTCACTACATACTTAACAAACAGAAGTGGCCAACAACAGACATGTCGCGACTCCACCTGGTTCATTACCGAAAAATTCGAAAACTCCACTTCAATCCCCCCCCCCCCCCTGGAATACTGTAGTTTTATGAAAATATACAAACGAAAGATATACAAACCTAAAGTGTTTTCCATTTTTCCCCGTCAGGCGGCGACACTTTACTGGTAGTTACAGCATTCAAAAAAGGGCTGCACCCTATCCGCGCTCACACTATACAACAATAAAGCATTGTGATTTATGAGGAAATAAGTTGTTACGTCAAATGACAGATAGCAGTGAGTTGTTTCCGTAGGAGGAGAATAATAATAGATCTTTCAAGCCTTCTTCCTCACAGAAACTGTATTGTTGGAGATCAGATCACCTGTGTGTGTGTGTGTGTGTGTGTGTGTGTGTGTGTGTGTGTGTGTGTGTGTGTGTGTGTGTGAGAGAGAGAGAGAGAGAGAGAGAGAGAGAGAGAGAGAGAGAGAGAGAGAGAGAGAGACGGGACTTTGTCAGGAGCACTTCAAGAATGCTGGAAATGTGGACATTGCCTTTGGATGGAACTATGCAAACGCGCAGGGTTCTCTATATGAACTGGAAGCTGCCAGAAGGGAGTGAAATCAGCCAAATGATTCCTTTCACATCCTGAAAGTCTGACAACATCATCCTTAATGTGAAGTACTCAGTCAATCAGATCATTCCTTATCGTTGACGTTGGTTTTCCCATGTTTGAATTTCTCGCTTGTACCGTTAACTGATCGTTCAACTTGACTAGTCCTTCCTCCCGCATCCAAGGGCTGTATTCCAGGAACGCAAAAATCGTCCATCACTTCATTGTTCATCTCGTATGGAGACGGATAGAAAAGTCGGCCTGTTTGAAATGCTGCAACTACAGTGTCGTCACCTACCGGAAACATTATAAAAAATGCAATAAGGTTCATCATTCGCTTTGGCATCTTCTGATAAAGATGTCCTTTCCACTACAATAGTAAAAATTTCGTTGTTTACTCTGTTCCTGTATTTTCGTCCTTTTAACATTTCAGAGATGCAATCAGCACCTCTACGGATGTCATTTGAGAATGGAAAAGCTTTTCTAATGAACTCACAAATTTCTCTAGCACCAGAATATTAACATGATACTCACGACGAACACTCTCCTTACAATGAAGCCGAGTTAATGTCAGTTTAAACGAATCTTAATTATCCAGAGTATCTCTCTCTCTCTCTCTCTCTTCACATATGGGTGATTATACAGCTCGCGTCTTTTTCAGCCTTTTTTGGCATATTGTTAGGTCATGCAGAACAATATGCCAAAGGATGCCCTTATAGACAAAACTTAGAATCGCTTTTACTCTGTTTGGTTCTTCCTTCTAAAGAAGATGGCAAAACAGCGAAGCGTCACATTCTCTCTGTGGTGCCAGCTCTCTGTTCTGCAAAAATTGCTACTTCTACGACATCTATCGGAGGAATTTCGATACGATGGCCTTTGTGAGTAACCAAGAATTATGGACTTAGACACGCTCTCGTAAGTTCCTTGAGAGCTATTGGTTTGCCTGTGAAAACTTTCATATTTCCAATTCCCAAGCGAGTTTTACTAAATGGTACTTCGGCTACACATAATAATTAAATTTCACGGATTGAAGAGCATCAAGTGGTATCTTATGCTACCTTCCCAAAAGGACTTTGGATGCTTGAATATAAGCAATAAATAGAAAAGGAAAATTTTCAAACCAAATCAGAGAACCAGAAATCGTCTAAGAAAGAAGCCCAAGTTAGACAGGGATATCGATGGTTTTGTAATGTCTCCCGTTAGATTCCTTGATAATAGCATAAAATGACTTTAAAATTCGGAGTGAAAACGGAAGTGAAATTAATTATATCGTTAACAATCACACTCTAAAAGTCATGAAGCTGAAAAAATCCTTTAAATTGATTTAAAATAACCCAGACCTAGATCATTATTCCTTGTGTTGACTCAGACTCTTCTGCTACTTCCAAGTGATCACTTGGTTGTGTTGCTTTCAAAGCAGCCTCCCGGTACAAATAAAACAGCTGAATGCCATGAAAGAGCACACGTACTGCAGGTGAAAGTATTTATAACTTTGGTCTACTGCGTGTGATGGCCTTTGGCCTACTACGGTCAATATTTCTTATATTTAGTTGTCCACAGACGAAACAGCGGGATCTCAAATCAACGCCTGCTCATTCAAAGTGTTTGTTCTTGTATCACTTTGCTCATTTCTACAACAAGGAAATGAAATGGTATGGTATGTTAGGGCCCGCAGCGTCCAACGTGAGTGCATCATCTGACTCATCTTTATTACTTTTTTTATTATATAAAAATATTAAAAATATAGTTTAGAATGTGCGATGTCATGTAGAAGGTTAGACGTTTGGTATTTTTATTCACCAACATTTCATTGCTAAAATTTTAATTACTGATTTATTTTTATTAATTGTTTAAACAAACATGGTTTTCCACGTTCCTTTAATGAACTAAATAAATTATTTTTATAAGAATAACAAATAGAGGTATTAAGAAAATATACTTTAAAATGAAAATCTGTTAAGTCAGTCGTGAGAAAAGTAATTGATGTGTTTCTCTTCGCTATTTTGTGTCAAGATACAGACAAAGTAATGCTTGATTATGGTTGCTTTGGGGATAAGCAACTAATCCCAAGAGAATATGCCATCTTAACTAGTGTGTGCTATGGCGGACTTGTCTGTTTTCCCTGATGGAGAAATTCTGTCACCCTCATGAGCTAAGGATGCTTCGGGATTTCTGTTAGATAACTATTCTAAAACGGTTCTCTCTCTCTCTCTCTCTCTCTCTCTCTCTCAAAATAACCAAGTAACCTAAGACATATCGAAGACCACTCTAAAAATATCCCCAAATTTAATGAAGATCGACTCCACATATTTTACATGATGCCGGAATATGCAAATATCATTTTGAATTATGTGCCTATAAAATGATTTACATAAAGTCAAATAGTGCAACCTACTTTCTTATGCTGCTGTAAATTCGTTTTCCCAGATTATCTGTCTAGTTTTATTTTTAAATTAAATTTGCAGCGGTGAACTTTTTTGGGGAAGTTTTTATTGTAAATTACGATGCCTTCAGGACTTCCAGATTAATCCAAAATCTCAGAGTTTATGATTATAAAAAGTGAAAGAAAATATTCAATGACAGTCACATTTTCTTTCATCTATTCAGAAATGATTTTTGTTCTATCTATCTACTCAGGCAGCTTTGCTTCACTTCGTTAAGTTAGGTATGCGGCACGAACCTAATAATGTGTGGTATGCAAATTATGGTTTCCATAATTTGCATATCATACGCCGTTCTGAGGATTAATGAATAGAAGACAAATGCTGATCGGCACAAAAATAATCCTCAATGTACCACGCTGTCAACTGGAGCATATGGCTTTATTTTCCCCCCAAGGCATTGTACTGCAGTGATGGGTCTGGGGGTGCTATTCTTGGTAATAGATTATATATTAGCATTGGAAACAAAATGGGGCAGCGGAGAGAACAATAACAGACGCACCATGGCTGATTTAGTCAAAAGTCGCGTATTATGTATTTTTCGCTTGAGAGAGAGTGACCCCATGACGAATCGGACTTAAAAACTCTTCATAGCCTTATAAAATTCCAAATATTAATACAAATAATCGAAGCAATCGTAAACCAGACTTAAACAAATAACAAGAATTTACTACTTTTCGAAAAGAGATTAATTTAAGAATATTTATCGAACACAGAACTTCATTTGAGAATAGCTAACACAAATCCCAAGGCAATGTTTTCTCATGTGGGTGGCAGGATTTCTTCTTCATTTCTGAAGGAGAAAACAGACAAATCGGCCGTAGCGCGCACGCACGCACACACACACACACACACAGTTAAGAGACATGGCATATTCTTTTAGCCTTAGTTGCCTTGACTTATTCCTAAAACCATCTCAAGCAACCATTCCGGTACACCGAGAGTGAAAAACTTATTTCAGAACAGGCACATGAAGTCGAAGTTCTGCTGGCTTGAATTAGCGCTTATAATAAACACTTCGTGGCTTATATGGAAGCATCAAGCAAACACATGCTCAGATGAACTACAATTTCAGCTATTTGATCAATATTTATAGGGAACTGAGTCACAATAATTTTATTACGTCTTTCACTTTGAGTAGTACCGAAGAGATTCTCAAGTTGATAAAATATGCAATTGGAATTAGTAATACACGAACATTTTTAAACTAAAATATTAGTAAAAAGAATAAGATTACGCAAACGACTTTTTAAAAGTATTTATGGAAAATCTTCGAGTTCCAATCGTACGAATAGGATGCCATTGAACCTTCACTCATTTTCTGAAACCTCAAGTATCAAACATAAGATCTGTCTGAGATGGTTGGTTTTGTCACAATAACTGTATTCATTATGGTTAGCAATGCATTGGATTGCGTGCTAGTTAACTCTAATAAAGAAAAACTAAAAAGAAAAAAAAAAAAACAGAAAGGCCCTCTAGTTTTACTCAAAGGTAACAAGAGCATTTTTTTAAAGTATATTAAATTTCAGAATAGAGAAGTCTGTGAGTAGGTGACCATCTTTCCTTGATCTGCACTAGCAAGACAACATACTTTACAACGAAAATTATTTATTTTTCTTTTGTTTAATATTTTTGTTTATTTATTTATTTTTTACGAAGTAGTTAATCCTCTACACCAGCATTTTTGTACTTCCTATGTCTATGTATGTAAGTATTATGACAGCATTTAAACACTGAATATATAATTTGTAATCATGAATATAAGATATTTTTGTTTTAATGTAATGCTATATTTATATTACACGTTCTGTTTTATATAATGTAATCTTCATCTCTTTTTTGTTTTAAATTCTTTTGTTTCATCATGATTATTTACACTTTTTTTTTTAAATCACTACTTCCTCCATTCCTAAATTTGCGATAGTATTGATTATATAAAATGGTGCTAGAAACTGAATATCAGCTAAATTAGAATTCGTATAAAGAAAGAGTATCAGGAGTATATTATGCAACAATTAAAAATAGTTAAAAACGTTGAATTAGAAAACCTTAAAGAAATAATAATAATAATAGCCTTTTTATGTCTCGGTGGCATAAAATCAGCATTCTGAAGAGGCAACCAAATCATTGCTTAGCTGCGATTAGAGGAGTATAGTGGATTTCGGGAACATTATGAAAATAAATAGTAAATAATAGTACGGAATAATACAACAAAAACGACACTACGAAAAGTACCACCCATTTTTCTGACAGTTCATGCAGAGTTCGTTGAGTACAATGTGGACAATAACCGATAGCGGCATTGGAGCCTCCACAGCTCCAATTATAGAAGTTATAGAAGAATTCGAACCGGGTTCGAATCCGCCTATGGCGTAGTGAACTTTTATCAGGTCTTTTCGATCAAATCAGTTAGCCGGTCTCATACGGAAGCGGCGGGTATTTCACTTGAAACTCAAAACAAGCAAACTACCTCCTTAAACACACGGATCTACAGGTATAAATTCTTGCTCTTAGAGGATGCAGCAGAGGAGAGTGACGTGCGGCTGCTTTAATTCGTCATGATTCCTAATCAGGGAATTCTACCCACTTTAAGAGACAGATGGGTTGAAGAAGAATAATAAGAGGCATTGCAAATATAATGCTTTTATACTAGCAAACGAAATAGACGTTTAAGGCAGTGTTCTCTAAGCTCTCTTCATTTTATTGTTGGACGATTAGTACTTTTATTTATTTCGCCTCAATGAGATAACAGGACACAAGAATTCACCAATGGGATTTGATGTTGATTACCACATTGTGAAGGGAGGGGGAGGATCCTTCGATATATGATTCATTGAACAATTGATTAAATTAGCAGCCAATTCATCCCATGCCACTGATCATAGAACAGATTACTAAATAAGGAATTTTAAATCTTATCAAAACTAGTTCGCTTACAAGGTCATGAAAACAGGGCTTCCATACCAAATGGTTGCTACCGGAATGTATTCCTTGTGCATGCCTTCGTTTTGGTTGTAATTACGACCAGAGTTATTAAGACTATGAAAGAGCATATTACAGTGTTGTTAATTGTATTTTTCAGTTGGTTTTCTGTTTTGTAAAAAAAAAAAAAAAAAAAAAAAATCGAAGCTGTTGGAGGAATCATCTTCTACCTGCGCATAAGGTCTGTCATTTCACTGTTCAGTCTTAGACGAAAATTGGGCTAAAGTGTTTTCAAGCCTGACGGCATAGGTCACGACATCCTTGCTACTGTACTACGAAGGCCCTGCAATTTTGGTAATTTTATTTTGTAACATCTTTGTTTAAAGAATAAGAATTTAGAAAATGCTAGTCAACACCTTTTATTTAAGGGGACGTTTGACTGGTCATATCATTGGATGTATTCTACGAAACCAGCATCTGGGTCAAGTTTTTTTATGTTTTATTTATTTTTTTATTTTTTGCTTCTAATGTTTTTAAAGAGAACAGTTGTTTATAATAAAATATTATTTGCTTAAAAGCGCAGTGAAAACAAGGAGAACTCCAGTAATCATTAAAACAAGAGATCATTCCGCAGCTGAGAACAAAGCAAGCGCTTTCGCAGCTCTGCAGTTATTACAACGTAAATAATAAAAACAAGTCGAGAGATTTATATGAGAACATGGCAATATTGGACTCACTGGGAGCAGTTAATATTCCAAAGGAAGCATTTAAAATCCACGCTGAAGTATCTACTGCTCATGTATCACTCATGCAATGAAAAAAAAAAAAGATCTTTCATATAAAACGATACTTTTATATGATTTTAATAAAAACTGAAAGTGCTCGACAGTTTTGTCCTGCGAGTCTCATTTTATTTCATCCGTTTCGCCTCACTCGTATTAGGTTTCAAAGTCCATACTATCCTGAGTTGTTTCATGCATGCGGATGGACGAACAGACATGAAGTAGTACGAAATACCCTTACGCTTGCTGTTCAATTCAATTCTACACTGAATTCTATTCTTGAGTCTCCTGAGTTGAGTTCGTGTCTTTTAAGCAGCGCAACATCCAGGCAACTTCGATGTCGGAAGTTTTATTCTTAGGCCTCTGAACAATTTCCAACATTTAAAGTTTGGAAATATTTTGCTATGAAAGAAACAAAAATAGGTATTTAATACTCTTTCATTCAATAGCCTTACATCGTCAAATTGAAGTCTCCTAGATTTTTCCATCAACAATTATTTAATATAATTGTTTTATACAACCATACATTTTTCAATGAATGCAGCTTGCAATATATTCTAACAAAACTGTATGTTTTCCTTTTTGCAATTTCAGAATATATTCGTATGACTCATGAATTCAGAGATTTTAAAATGCGCTTGCACAAATAAAGTTAATTAGCCATGGGGACAGCGATATAATAATTGCTTATCAAGGTTAAGATGTGGGATGCTGTATCGAATACAAAGAACAATTTATGAATGTCAGCACACACACCACAGAAACGTAGATTTACTTTGTAAAAATATAAATTCGAGTTTTGATATTCCTTCAGTAAGCAGTTGTGGATGAAGCTTTTTTGATGTTCGGACGGTCTTATACGTAAACCAGCGGAATAGCATTTGAAGGACTGAGCAATGAAAGCCGAGTTTTGATTAATCTGGCCGTAGTCTTGTCTTAAGAATTCCATTACTTTTCTTAAAGAAAAATTCTTAAACTTTAAGATGGGTCTTTAAAATTAATTTTTAATGCCAAAGATCCACTTCTTTTAGATTAATCACAACACGTGAAAGCAGTATCGTGGTTTAGATGGATTTGCGTAGCAGTAGTTAAGCCTTTTAGATTAAAAAAAAAAAAGAAAGAAAAACCTTTGTGGATGCATCTTACGAAACTTTATGTTCATACAATGACAATTTCGAAGTTACTGACGGAATTAAATTGTAGTGGACAGTACACTTTATGTACTGTCCACTGGAGGAATATAAGAAAATGTTTGTGTGTCACAAGAGTAAGATGTTATGGAGAGAATATGAAATTAAAATATTCTGAAGATAAAATTCTTAAAATTATCTGTCTTCTATTGAACTTTCTAAAATTCGTTTGCGAGATGCGAGTGAAGTAAACGAGACGTCAACAACTTTGATTCACTATGTTCAGGAATTTGTACCCTCCCTATTGACTTGCTAAGAAAGCTGCGAGTTGTTTTCTGTTAAAATCGACAAAACCATCTTGCAATCGTCCAGATGTTTTTTTTTTTTTTTTTTTTTTTTTTTTTTTTTAAGAATTATTAAATGCTGTTTCTTTAATTGATGTGGTGGTGGTTTTTCCCTTTCAGTCGTTTCCGATCGTAGGTGACTTTGTAGGCATTTCCCACAAAGTATTCCTGGTGAGATTCTTTACAGGGTATTCCACATTGCTTTCCCCAACTCCCCAATTTTATCCGGGCTCGGGACCGGCATATGGCTGGGACGTATTCATGATTGTAATCCGTGTGTGTTCACGGGGCCGGTTTGCCTGTTCTGGGGGATGAAAAACCCGAGTTTCAGGGTAAAAAAACCCTACCTCCGTATGAGACCGACTAACTCACCTTTCGTCGAAAGAGATCAGATAAAGGTTCCTCACGTCTTGAACGGGAATCGAACCCAGGTCTTTCCGAACAAAAGGCTTCGTCTATACTGACTGAGCTACGGAGGGGCTTAACCGAAGTGAAAAACACAATAAAAAGGTAAGATTCAGAGAATTTTGAAACCGCATTTGAAAAATATAAAAAGCATCAATTCTCTTGTGAGACATACAAAGATCACGGACTCAAATTAATTATTATACCAATTTGCACCACACACGGACGACCACACGAGATTTAAAACCGAAAAAGAAGTTTCACTTTTTAATCAATTCAATCAATTCACATTCCTAACGCGATGGAAACATATCTCATCTACAAAACACACTTAAATATCTGTTATGAAGAGAAAATAATGAAAATGCCAAAAGGTAAACGTATAAAACTGGAAGATCTGAGAAAGGAATATCGAATGTGATGGAATGAAATTCACAAATAAAAACACCAAACAGAAAAGAGATCAGAACATCACAAATCATGAAATAATGCACTCCTGTAAACGAAGGAAAGAAAAATATTTACTTTTTTAAGCGACGATCAGTAAAAACTACATGAAAGGAATTGCATATTAAAATTATAAGTTAAAATATAATATTATTATATATAATAATAAAATATAATAATAATATCAGTAACGATGGAATAGACACATTAACTATATACACAAAAAACGCGCATATTACACTTTAAAATGCGTTACTTACAAGAAACGTCATTTACAAATCCGCAAGTGAGCCTACACAAGTGTTTTTCAAACTACGGATCGACCAACATTTTTTAACAATTAAATATAATACAAAATAGAATGTATCTTCTAGATTTCGCAGCTTTAACACGTTAGGTAGTGTGATATCCCGCGTTCCCCTTGATGGTATATTATGGAACTCGCTTGAGAGTATGTCTTTCTGCGTTGAATAGACACACTTTTTCAAAGTTCTAAGTACATATATACGAGTACTCATGCTAGTTTGAATGTTTTCGATTCAAATTAAATTGCAAAATTAGTATTGGCTTAATGCATAGTATCTGTGCATTATTTGTTATCATAGTCGTTTATTATTATCCAAAATCAGGTACTACAATATCATTATCCAAAATTAGTGGTACGATAAAGCTACCTGGGTGCAAATGCATTTGCAGTCTGGTGGGAGGGGATATTTCTCACTATACACGGACGATTTCATTCAACTTCCGAAAGAGTAGGCATTGAGAGCAAAGTTCTGCTTATTCCTATGAATAAAACTGGACACATGTTGTTTGGGAAGCGCACCCGTGGGAATAAATAAAATATTTCTTAATTTCTGTTTTTTTGTTGTTTGAAGTTTTTTTATTGCAGTTAAATGTTTTTCATTTCTACCCAATGGAAAGAGCTGACCTTAGTAGTAAACAACACCAGGTCAACTCACAGCAAAGGTGGACAAGCCTCAGGCGCTTCGCCATCTTCCAAAAAATCAGCTTGGGAGCCGATGGAGCCCGTATCAGATATTAAACTGATAAGATAAGGTTTACACTTTTAGCTTCGCGGCCATTTGGTTAAGATAAGAATGTAAACTGCTTTCTGGAAAGCGGCTAAGTGCTTGAGGCTTGCTCCACCTTTGTTGTGAGTTTCCTCTATGCACAACCGCAGTCCCTTGTGGTATCGCTTTTCGACCTGCGTGTGTGTGGTTGTATCACACACACACACACATGTGAGATGTAAGATGCATTTTTTATTGCGGATCGCGGTAAGGAAAGTTTAACAAACATTGGTCTATACTGAGATATGATATGTCTTACCAAGGTACCAAGGTTCCGGACTGCAGTACTTAATAAAAAATAATAATAACGTATTACAGGCTGATGGCAACAACAGCTCAGGAGAGCCTAAATAGTACTCCTATTTTCCATCCATTAACACATACCAGAAAATATCGAAACGCGGTAACAATTCCATATCAAATTAGACCTCCGTATGTAACATACGTTACAAGTAATTATAATAATGCATATCGAAAAGCAACTCGTCAATTCCAATATACCAGACTATTAAATAAGCTTTCATACAACACAAAGAACGTAACTTCATATGCTTCCCTAAACAGAGCCTTGTGGTCTTTTATGCTCAACACCCGGCAGTAACAATGCCTGATTTTAAAGAAGCCACATGCGGGGAAAAAAAAAAAAAAAAAAAAAAAAAAAAAAAAAAAAAAAAAACATTAGTAGTCTAATTATATAGTCGAATGGCACCTAAAACATCTTGGTATAATAACTAAAACACTTTTTTTGAAGGTTAGTCAAGTGGGTTTTAATTTATTGTCCTACATGTTTCGCCGATTTTTGCTTCAGGGAATACAATTGGTAAGCTATATGCAGGTAACAGACTAGGTTTTAAAACTTAGTCTGTATATATATATATATATATGAAATCTAGGTGTATATGTAATGTATATGTACTTGTAAATACATTTGTGCTTATGTATATGTTGTAAATCTGATGAATAAATTTTGACTTTGAAAAAAAAAGAAAAGCTTCTTTAGCTTGATTTCAAAATTAACTGTTTCGTTTTTATTTCTTGAAAGAGACGCTTCAAGTCCCTTTCAAGAAATAAAAGAAATGCTAGTTATTATATACAGGATAGTTCAAACTTCCACGCACAAACTTTGAGGGGAGGTAGAGAACATCAAAATCAACTATATTCACATAGGAAAGCATGACCAGAAACGCCACCGGAAGGTACTAATAGGGACATAAAGAAACAGAAATAACACAAGGCAGTAACTAGTGTAAAAAACTTTATTAGGCGTAACTGAACACTTCAATAGTAGTTGGATACATAATATGGTTTCACATCAGGTGCTCAAAGTTACGACCATTAGCAGTGATGCATGCCTGACACCGACGACGCATTCCGTACATTTTCGAAAATACCTGGTGTTTCCCGGATATTAGCAGCGGCGATAGCGATTCTTGCCACGAGGTCCATGTCAGAGGCAACAGGCGTTTCGTACACCATGGCTTTAAGGGTTCCCCACAGAAAGAAATCAATGGGGGCCATGCGACGGGTCCACCACGTCCAAATCATCGAGCCCAAAGGACCTGTCCAAATACTGATGCCAAAATGAGCTGGAGCCCCGTCGCGTTCTGCTGACGCACAGCCATTGTAACATTGTTCAGTAAATCCGGCAGAACTTCTTCCAGAAAGGTCCGATATTTCTGGGAGTCCAGTCGGGGTGGTAACAGGTATGAGCCGACTCAACAGTCAGCGACGATACCTGCCCATACATTAATGGCGAAGCGTTGTTGTGTAGCACGTCATCGCACAGCGTGTGGGTTCTCATGGGCCCACACATGAGCATTGTGGTGATTAAAAACCCGTAAATGAAGGTGATTAAAAACGAATAAATGAAGCTTGATCCGTAAACAAAACATAAGTTAGAAAACCCAGGTCCACGGCACTTTTCTGTAGAAACCACTGCGCGTATTCCACACGTCGAGGATAATCTTCGGCCATCAGTAACTGGATCCGTTGCAGATGAAATGGATGTAAGGACTCAGAGTGCAAAACGCGCAATGCACTGGATCGAGATACTCCCATAGCAGAGGCAACGGCACGTGTGCTTGTCTCTGGATTATTGTCCATCGCATTCAACACCTCTTCCATGGCGAGATTTCGCGTCGATAGTGCCTGCCTGCGATCCTTGAATGATCCATAGTCACAAAAATTCTGATGCAAATGCGCAAACATTTGGTGATGCGGCACACGTTTGTTTGGGTACCTTTCGCGATACATTCGTACAGCGGCTCGTCCATTACTGTCAGCTAACCCGTAAACGAGGTGCATGTCTGCCATCTCAGTGTTCGTAAAACGACGCATGTTCTTCGTACGACGTTGAAAGCTTGAATGAGGAAGCCGCAATTGCTCACCTGGAGCGCTGGCGAACAGCGCCACCTATCACTTTCGGGTGGCGTTTGCGGTCATGCTTTCCTATGTGAATATGGTTGATTTGATGTTCTCTACCTCCCCTCAAAGTCTGTACGTAGAATTTTTAACCACCCTGTATACTGCATATGTTTTCTTTCTGTACTCAATTCCATTTTTCATTGTTATTATCTGCAATTGTCAAACTTATTACAATACCATATTATACAAGGATACCGTTTTCTTGCTACATTTTTGGGAATAATTTTGTTCCAAAATTCTTCCCACTCATTGCTGTCGGAAGAACAAGAATAAAAGTTGGAAATACATCAGAAAACAAAGAATTTTTGCAAAGCAATAATTTCAAAAATTGACAAAAATATTTATATATTTGGTTATTTTAAGTATATTCCAGTCAGTATTCAGTTCGCATCTTTCCTTATCTTACAGGATAACCAAATTTTTAAACAAAACGAAATTTCTCTTCTCGAAAACTTCAATCCTCAATCTTTCTTAGCGCAAATATAGACACAAGAGTATCTATAAATGATACTTCCTGTTTCATAAAATTGAACTAAGTCTAAAAAAGTTCCGTGTTTGTCTCTAGAGCAAAGCTTCCGTACTATGAAAAAAAAAAAAAATGAAAGTTAATAAAAATATAAACAAATTCTCGGCCTATCTAGGTCATGAATGTACTATAATTTACAAAAACCTTTTATGGGTGGCAGACATATATATATATATATATATCCAAAAACTTTTGATGTTCATTGTAGCGATCAGACAGCATCTGTTCGACTCCTCACAGAACAATTTTTCTTCACCTTAGTTATATATATTTTTTTAACTTATGCTCTCGGAAAAGCGAGAGAGAGTGTTGTGGATGTATTTCCCTTAACACTCTCGCTTTTCCGAGAGCATCATTTATTGAAGCTAGCATAAGAACTTATGCTAGCTTCAATAAGCTAGCACAAGTTCTTAACAATCGACTAAATGTCGCTTCATTACCCAAAGGGAGGAGGAAGAAGCGCTCTTTATTACTTCTGTTTCGAAAATCGGTCACTTTCAAGTTCTCACCATTGCGGCAGGCGAGCACATTCCAATGAAGTGCTAGATAAGAAGCAGCATTCCTGTTTATTTATTTTGTTCTACTTGCGCGTGCTATTGTCGATTTTACTGTGTTGCGTTATTTAAAACTTGTACCGAGAGAAGAAAATCTTACTTGTGTGCACCGAAGATCGAATACTTCTAGATTCGGCTTTAAAAAAAAAAAAAAAAAGCGGGTATTAGAAAAAATTCCTTTAGTCGCTGACTGGAATCGAAGGGGCCTTTCTTTCTTTCTTTTCTTTCTTTCTTTTTTTTTTTTTTTTTTTTTTGCAATCTAGCATCATGGAATTAACCTAGTTGTTAAGCAGGCCTTTATTTTATTTCTTAACTTTTTTACATTAAAAGAAAATTAGAAACCTAAATAATATAATCTAGGTTTTTCTAAGAAAATTAAATTTTTATAAAAACGAAAAAGAATATTTTATCTCAGAAACTGAAACAATTGAATTGCAACACTCTCTCTCTCTCTCTCTCTCTCTCTCTCTCACACAAATTAAATTTCATCAAGCAAATTCATTTAGGTAGCGAAAAACGGATTGCGATGGAATTCTGCCGAAGGAACTAAGTCTGCGAGACCACGCTAATGTATTTGTTAACTACGTGTGTTCTCCCCTATAGGTGCGTCTGTTTTCTAGAGATGGGAAAAAGAAACAAAAAAAAAGTTTCAGAAATGAAAAGCCGTGACATTTTCAAATGAAACCAGCTGCCGGTTTCACTTTTTCTACCTTCAGCAAAAAAGACTCTTATAAAGAATGGGATTTGCCTACTTCTTCAGCTCTTCATTTCAATAATTACTTATGAACCTACCCAAAATTCGTTTATGAATAATATAACCTTTCGACATGAGATTGTTATTGTATTGAATATAGGTTTTTTTTTTTTTTTTTTTTTGCCCCGTTTACTTTCTGTCAGGCTCTGATTGTGCAGCAGCACTCAGACCAATTAAATCTCAAAGAACTGATAAAAGGAGACTTCTGGGAAGAGTCCATGTCTTTTTAAGTAGTGCCAATTCTAGGCGGAAGGTTATATTTTCATAAATTCTCTGGTAAAATTCGAAACATTTTAAGTTTGTTTTACTGGCTATAACATTAACGGATTCTTCATAATATTCACCGATGTTACTTTACATTAATTTAATTAGTTATATATAATTAATATAGAATTTAATTATCTTATATGTTTAATTATATATTTACTGATAATTATATATCCCAATAATTATAAATTATAGGTCAGTGGCGGCCGGTGGAAATTTTAAGTTGGGATGATGCATATACAAAATAAGAAACATAATTCATTTTTTCCTAGTCAGCAACCAATTTATTAATAAGTAAATTTATTATTATTTATTATTATTACATATTAAAAATCTCACTTAAAAATATTTGAATGAGAAAATATAATTCTTTTCATATTTTCAACAGTGACACTCGTCGTAATTCAGCCTTTTATCTATAATAAATAAATAATTCTATGTTATTTTAACAGAAGAAAATAAGATTTACCAAGAATATTTCACCCTCACCACGAACACACACTAATAATAAAAGTTTCGTACCTCACAGAAATAAAGCGCGCCAGCATACAAGTTATCTGTAGCGACACTGCTCAACGAGCAGTGTTGGATTCACTTGTTACGTACAGTGACAAGTGCAAACGAATATCGGCGATTCTAGTAGGAACTCACCGAACCTGATAATTCTGACGCTGCATTAGATCGCAGTGCATTTGTTTCGTAATCTAAAGCGTTAATCGAACAATTCCAATTATTAACTATTCAATCAAGGTCAAAACATAAGCTGTAACCTTTAACCTGTTGTACTGCATTTATATAATGTTATAAGCATTGTTGTTATTTATAAACGCAAACAAAATTTAAATTTTTCGTTATCTTGGGGGTGCAGCAGTGTCGCAGTACTTATGTACGAGCCACCACTGCTATAGGGTCATAGTTTTACTCACGTAAAATTATAAACGTATAGTGCATTAGTCCGTGAGTGGGGTAAGGTTCATATTTTATTATAATTATTATTATTTACATAATTCGAAACTGGATTTTTATTCACACCAATTGAAGCCTCCAGTAAGCAAGATGTGGTAGGACATTGGGCGATGAAATTCATTTTTGTCCTATAGACATTCACAAACATCCAAATACCCATGACGGAATTCGAACCTACAGTTGTTACTTGGAGAGCGGAAGATGCTATTCACTCTACAAGAAAGCCCGCAACTTGGAGAGCATTCTGTAGGAAACGGGTGAAATACAGGATTGAAAAAGGAGGATACGGAGAAGAAATGACACTAATGTTAATCCACAGTACTTACGGGCCCTTACGACTTGTCCAAATAATTGGCTTTCATAGCCACAGTTTTATGCTAAAGTGATTAAGTCTTATTGCTTATTAAATATATATTTGTGTGTGCAAATAGCGCGTGTTCTTCTCTCCGGTCTGTTTTGTGGTCGGATGAAAAATCTAAGAT
The DNA here is from genome assembly GCF_054136105.1 of Typopeltis vanoorti. Taxonomy (NCBI): domain Eukaryota; kingdom Metazoa; phylum Arthropoda; class Arachnida; order Uropygi; family Thelyphonidae; genus Typopeltis; species Typopeltis vanoorti. The sequence continues at coordinate 18,876,521 of NC_143552.1, read as the reverse complement.
CAGGGAAGGAAACCTATCATTCAGTAAGCAACTATCCACCTCCGTATGAGACGGGCTAGCTCATCTTCATTGAAAAGCCTTGCTAAAAGGTTCTTCGCGTTCCAGACGGGATTCGAACCCAGGTCTTTCTAACTAATGGACTTTGTCGTTCTAATGCTGTGTTAAGATTCTTTATATTTGACACCCTGGTTAGCCATCAGATTGGTATTAATTTTTTTTTTCCGTATATCAGTCTCACTCACGAAAAGTCTCAAGATCTGTAACACGACAGCGCCGTCTAGGCAAATGATTAGAGAGAAGAAAGGATTTTGTTGATGTGTTCCTCGAAGAGCTAGGAATTGTGGTCATCGGGGAAAATAATACGAGGAAGATTGTTCCGGAGAACTGCGGTAAACGGAATGAAAGATGAGAGTGAGAAGGAATTTGGCACGAACTAAATTTGGCGCTGAACTAAATATGGGTGTTGAACAGCAGCCGCACGTGTTCATATATGATTAGGGAAAAGTGGAGGAAATGCTAACAGCCAGGTCAGTGGAGTAGCATTCGTGGAAATACAAGACATAATGCAGTGTCCGTAAGAAGGACTGGAGGGAGTCGACGAGAGGGGTCATCTATTACGCGAATAGCTCTCCTCAATCAAGCATTGGGAGGGCGGTTAGGTTAGACGCACTATCCTAAATGTAAGCAAATATATTCTGATGTGGTGTATTTGAGAATTATAAAGAATTAGGAGTTGAGAAAAGGGGTATTTAGAAAGAAAAAGATTTTTCTTTCTAAATACCTCTCTAAGTGCTAACCCAAGACGAGTGATTCTGGTCGGTGGGCAGGATCACTCGTCTTGGGTTAGCCTTAAACACTGATCTAGCTATTCTTGAGAATAGCTAGATCAGTGTTTAAGGCATTGGTTAGAGAAGATCTTGAAGCCACTTCAGCACTTTGAGGTTTCATAAACGAAGCGGAATGGAGAGGGCTGTCACATTTGAAAATTTTTAATTATAATTGCAATAAAGAAACTTATCTGTAGGATGCTTATTAAAACAAGTCATGCTATGATTCGTACTTTTTCAATTTCCCAAAACACAAGGAAATAAATGAGTAATATTTATTCAAATACCATATATTTCGGCCTAAACATTTTAGGCCGGTGAAGGATAATTTAGTACAAAATAGAACGCGAACAGTTTATTGCTTAGAAACAGTGAGAACCGCTTGATGTTATATATTCGACATTATAAAGCGTTGAAGCCTTACTTCATCGTTCGAACTTGAATCGGAACGATTGCCTCCTAATATCAAAAGATATGGGAGAGTCTTCTTTTAATTACACATAACTAATTTTTTAATTAATAATACCACGTGTCTTCAGTTATGCTTTTGCGTCGTCTCACGTATAATATCAATCGCCTCTGACTGTTTCGAATCAATCCATTATCCGCGTTTTACTTTATATTAAACTACCCTTTGCCACAGATGATGGCCTGGAATTTTCAGGACGAAATGTATGGTCTTTGAGTAAGTATTATTCACTTATTTCCTTGATGGGTATCTGTTCAAACAAATCACACTTCTACTAACCTCCATAATCGCTGCGTCTGGTGGGTGTTAGTATTTTAAACATTATTTTGATATCTTTCTTGCCTCTTTCTTCAAATATAAGTAATACTTAAGTTATTCACTATTCTTACGCAAAAAATGCACTTTTATCCATCAGCGTTTGTCTGTTTGTATAGTTCTTATGCAGTCAAATCCTACCCAGGCAGGAGGCAAAAGAAAGTCCTGGCGACCTACATTTTCCGGCCATCAAGTTTACTTCCTCGAGAAAACGTTTGAAAGGACAAAATACGTAGCTGGACCAGAACGGGCTCGACTTGCTTATGTCTTGGGGATGTCAGAGAGTCAAGTCAAGGTAAGTTTATACTTAAAAAAGCATGAGCAGAGTGGTGGGGAGGATACGGATTTTTATTCTAAAAGATGTCAGGATTTATTCTTATGTATGAAATTAAAACGAGTTCTGTTCTTTCATTATTTAATGCAATAAGGTGAAACTAATCGATATAAATATTCGTTGAACTGCCTGTTTTCATAGTCGTCCAAACTCCATCTGTTAACATATCAAATCCATTTATTCTTTATTATTTGTGATCATAACAAACTGTCGGTTCTTGTTTTAAGTCTTACAAATTTCTGTGCCTAGTTTAATGCATCCCACTGTTCCGCTCAAAAATTTCATCTTTAATATTTTTTTTTTTTTTTATAACTGGTTTAGGTTTATCCACAATGTTGAATATTCTTAATCTCTATTTTCTTCTATTAAGGTTGGCATAAAATATCGTTCATTTGGTAAATTTATTATTAATTTTATGATTTGGATCTGTTTCTTCGGTGTAACTTAGATTACATCTAAGATTATTAAATTTATTCTTTTCGTTTGATATTTAAAACTAAACTATGCTTCTTATTGGTTCTCTTCCTTTGAATGCCAAAACTTTTTCTGATAACAATCAGTCCAAGTTGTATATACTCATCTCCTGTATTAGTCATTAATATTTCAATACCTGCATATAATAATATTATATTCTTTCTTTTTTTGCTATTACGGTATTTTTTTAAAAAATTATATTTCCAATTGCATTTATCAAGTACGAAGATTATTCCGTTTTAGCTAATATTTCGAAAAGTCTTTTCACAGAAATTAAACGGCTTTTTCTCCTTATAATCTATGAACAGGATAGATGAAAAAAAATAAAAAATAGAGTACTCCTGTTTACAAGTGACTAGAAATCAATACGTGAGCTAAGCGACTTTAAGTTCGATTTTTTTTTTTTTTACTAGATATTCTTCTATAGTATAGTTACACACTGTTGTAGATATATTTCTTATCTACCACCTAATTGACTTATTCCTCTACAATTTTAACATTTTGATTTGTCCTTTTCTGAAAAATAGACGATATGACAGATGATTTCCTTTTGCATGCAGCTCTTCTTGACTTCCATGTTTTATTTGGTGATCTTATATAACTGCAATCCGTCAAATACAAATAGTTTTTATTAATATCATATTTTCCCCATTTCTTCAAATTTTAGTTAATTCGTCTGTAATATCTACTAACTTATTATTATGTTGTTCGTGCGGTTAGCCTAGTGGCTTTGCGCTTCGCAACCATATGCCTAGGGAAGGAGTGTCCTAGGTTCGATTCTCGTCGACGACGTGAGGAGCTTAACGATCTTCCTCAGTCTTGGGCATGGACAGCAGGGTTTTTTCCGCCAGTTTATCCGTGGGTTTTTCATCCCGTAAACACACACGGATTATAGTCAGGAATACTGACCCAGCCATTGGTCTGATTCGTCAACTATGCCGGTTCCCAAGCCCGGATAAAATTTGGGGGACTGATGGTGCTGTAAATTCCCGTACAAGGGAACTCACGGCCGCTGTATCATGATACGATAATTAATTAATTATTATGTTGTTTCGTAAATTTTCATGATAACTGTTCCATTCTTTTTTTTTTTTTTTTTGTTGTTGTTAAAATACAGTCATTAACAGATCTCAGTTTGTTGTTTAATTTTATATGTTGACAATATGTTTCATATGCTGATGCGTTCTGCTAACTCTATTACCAGTAGGCTCCTTTGTATAGTTTTTTTTTATCAAAAGTAAAGTAAATTAATAATAAAAGTAATAATAAATAAATAAACATAAATAATCAAAAGTAAATAAGAATCGTATCAATAAGAAAGTGATCATCTTTTATTGTTTACACCTGTATTCTTCCATTGTTTCTGTATGGATTTTTTTTTTTTTTTTTAATCTTCAGCCATTGTACCGACCAGTTTACTATGTCTAAATATAAATTATTTAGAGACAGTCATCTTAAGACCTAATTAATACCTGCTCTCTGTCTGTTTTTTCTTCAACATAGATGGCGCCTAATTAGGACTATGACGAACACATAAGCCTTTCTGAATGAGTTTGTGAAATTTCTGCTTCTTTTTCTTTATTTTTTTTTCTGAAGCAAAGAGTAAATATTCGTCATGATTCTTCTTTGTATTTTAAATCTCATGTCAACTGTTCTTTCGTTCTAGTATTTATAGCACTTTTTTTTTTTCACTTTTTAGATGCCATCAGTACAGTCCTACACTTTTGCCATCCCTTGCAGTTTTTTTTGCTCTTGAGTTTCGTTCTTCAATCCCGTGTTTGTTTTCCTTTTTTGCTCCGTATGGTGGCTGCTATTAATGCTAAATAATCAAGCATATTGCTTGAATATTTTCTCTAATTAGCGAAAGCCTGATGACAGGAAGACTGTGGTACTGGATCTCCATTCAGCATTTTTTCTAAATGGTTGTATCAATCCTTCTTCTGAGCCTCGGTCGTCACATCCCAGTTTGTTTATGCAAGTTCATAGGGCCGGATACGTTGGCGCTTGTAGTTATGTACACATACCGATCGCTGAATTACGAACTTTTATTTTACGTATAGGCATGTGACTGCTAATACTCTTCAATTCCAGGCGCATAGTTCGGGAACAGCCTTCATTAAATGCTTCGGTCAATTGCTGCACACAAGAAGTTCTGTTTGTCTGTACAAGCCTTCTCAGACGAGGGCGATCTTGTTCCTTAAAACTGCGGTCTGATCTGAGGACCACAGTTACGTCTGTTAGACAAGCAACGTGTATTATTTTTCCACTGATTAAACACTCTGGATATCTTTCCCTTTGAAAAACCATTTAGTTTTGCTGTTTTCAAAATCGTGGCTTTAGCCAGACGGGTAACCACAATAATCCCTTTATCGAACTCAGCAAGATCCTTTTTTCCACCCATTGTGATCAACACTATCAACCACTACTGACCAGCAGCGTTCTTAAATAGTTGCCTAGAACACGTGGTGACGTACATGACCAAGTATTTTGCATATACTCTGCGTAAGTGACATTTACGTATATCTGCATGAAGATTTCATTATATATCATGAAGATATATAATGAATGCTAAATAATAATAAGCTCAATGGATTTCATATATAAAGTGTAGCCGAATGAATACTAATGTTGAAATTGTTCACATTTTTTGTTTGTTTGTTTGTTAGGATAGGGTGGTTTATCACAATAATTATGAACATCAATTGATTTCTAAAATGGTGTTACGTATACGATAAGAGTTAATACCACGTGGTGCACGATGCTTACTCTCCCAGGCAAGCAGTGCAAACCATCACAAAAGCAACAGGTCAGGTCTGGTGAATTTTCCCTCTGAGGATGACGCCTATCGGAAAGAATAGCGGGAAAGTGGATGAACTTATTCTTCGGACTCTTTTTTTCTTTTTCTTTCTTTTTGCTATCAATCCACTTGGGAAAGTGAGTCGCGCATAACCACCACCAAACGATACCTTTTCGAGCGGGTAATAAAAGACGTCTACTTCTTTTTCGCACGTGCACGTTAAAGACACTGGAGAACAATGCGAGGACTGCATGTGGTGGCAGTATAGGGATGGCCGCTGCTTTTGTGTCCCGCGATGACAGGTAGCCAACGGCGAGGACAACTTTTGTGTGTGCGTATACCTAGAGAGAAGGTGGGCGCGGTATTGCCGTCAAAAAGACGATTGTATAAAAGGAATGCTGGGATTATACTCTACCCCCCCCCTCCCCGAGCCTCTGCCCTACTCTTAGAGTCAGCTGGTCGTCGGTGTAACACTGATGCTTCTTCGAATATCTCCCTAGCGATGCGACCTTTTTTTTTTTTTTTTTTTTGCGTGGACACCTTCCGATACGTAGGATTAACGCCAAACTAGCACCTGGCTGCTTTGTTTCTGTGATCACCCGTTAGAGACACGTACGACGGAGCTGAGATGTACCTCTGCTGACCTTCATGTTGTTTGAGTGCAATAAACGCAGAGGCGATGTGATGGTGGAGTAAAGTTGAGGGAAGGAACCACAGACAATAAAGTTGCAATAAATTCCCACTTGTTGCACCACTAGGATAAGAGGTTTTACTTCTGTTTACCCTTCACCTTCGGTCCGCCCACAGTTCAGGGAGATGACCATAATTTTCCTTCACACGTTCCTTCACGCTGCTAAGTTATGTCAGCCATTTTATCATCGGCAGAACATGAATAACTGGAAGAGAATAAGTAACTTTTGTGGCTGGTTAGAGCGCCCTCAAGCGTCAAATAATAACATTACTCGATCAAAGCAGTTTATTTCGTTTGCATTTTTTTTTTTTTTAAATAAAAGCTTCAGTTTAACTGAAATGAAGAAAATACTTTGTAGCGATAAAAAAAATTAGAAAAATGTGAATAACTTACCTAAGCTTAAAAGTTTCATTGTAATCTTTTAATTAAGAACGATCATTAATTTTATTTTTAAGATGTAATTTGCTTTCGATAATTAAAACTAATTATATCAGAGAAAGAATTCTTTTATGAAGAATTGTTTGCATTCACATGAGATTCAAACATTTCACATCTGATGATTCCTTTAGTGATCTTGGGGAAGGGGATGGCAGAAGAAATATCATATGGTAATAATCATTTAATATCGTTAAAGGTTAAGTTATTACGTACAACTGCGAGCAAGTTTATATCCGCTCACCCATTAAACTCCGCTCAACATAAAACGGTAAAACATTATAGCCAAAAAACATGAACACTCCCAGATTTATTTATTTATGAAAAACCTTTAAAAGACCTCCCAATCAGCACGTTTTCTTTCTTCCTTATCACAATCTGAAGTTATGAAAAACATATTCTCGTGACCAGATCACAGCATCCTAATTGGCGAAGGAGAACCTTCATTAATAAAATTATCAAAATAACTGCGTCTTGTTGTAGTTGCTGACGTCATTTCCTTTTAACACATTCACAAAGTAATGGGACAACACTTGACTCAAATTCCTAATGAGGGAGTTTGATGTGCACGAGAGGCGTTGGCATTATACAAGGTGAATATAAATGATTTCAACGGCTACAAAACATGTATTTACAAACTTATAAACTTACCAATGAATTCATTTCTTGTTATATTTATTTATTTTCCCAGTAAAATGACTACAGCTGTCCGTCGGTTCTATCATGAGTGGAGATGGTCAATCTTTTTCTTTACCACGACTTAAACACTAAAAAGTATTTTCGATAGTTTCACCAGATGCATGTTTAGAATTCCAACTGCGTATGTGCCTTGGCTGGTATGTCTGTTTATGTTCTGTTGAAAATATTTTTGGCATATACAGTTCCTAGAAATTACTTCTTTTACTAAAAAAATAGTTGCAGTTACTACAAAACTTTGCTCTGGTGATAGAAATTTTATGTGCGGAACTACTTTTAAATGTATCGAATGATCAAGTTACTAGAGTATCTAGCTAAAACGTGCCAAAGTGATGCGTCAAAAAGACACTGGTCAAAGCTCTATCTGTCGCAGACCAGCTACACATGAGGTCGAACAAAAATGCATTGAAATTAACTGCCTCTGTGGTAAAAGATACCAGAATTTATTCAGTGGCTAGGTGCACCAACGACATGCCTGGACCACTTATTGCTTGCGCCGACAAAAATGAAACGGTTTTTAAACATGTAGGCTATTATTTTCGAATAATATATATATATATATATATATATATATATAAAGGGTAACGGAAGCCATGATGGAATAATATAAATAGATTCGTTTATGAGTTCAAGGAGCCGTGAAAGAATTAGAGTGGTTCCGCCCTTTTAGTGATGGAAGAGCATTTGTCAAGATTTGAAAGTCCTGAATGCCTTCTTCCACTGCCAAAAATCAAGAGTGATATGGCTATTGTGTGTAATTTAGTAAAAAAAAAAATGACAGAAGAATGACGGCTCGTGAAATATTTGTAAAATGCCGAACATCATGACTAAGGACCCCTTCCCCCACTCGTGGACCAATTTGAGCAGCAAATTTGGTTGAACCCAACAACCAAGTTATGCAACACTCTACAACCTGCCCTGAGGGCACATCTTCAATTTCCTTCCGCTTCTGAATGGCAAAAAGTTTTCATTTTTTAGTTGAACACCGACGAAGATAATATTGAAAACCGCATCCGAATGGTGTTTTCAGCAGTGGCAAATGAATGGAATATTTGCATACACGCGGAAAAATGTTAAGGAAACGAATGCTCATAATCCTCTTAATATAGCTTGAATTCTTCAAGTTCAAGCTACACTTTTTTTTTTCTTTTCTCACAACATGATATATCGCAAACAATTGATTTGTAATGGATTTGAATGACTGTACTTTTGACTTTCGATAATCCGTGAAGGAAGTAATAGGTTGATTAAAGAATGCCTATTAGAAATCCTTAAGTAGTTAAAATATGAGCAAAACGAAGAACAGTAGCAAAAAAGAGGCTACGATTGAATAATTGCGATGTATTGAATAAAAAAAATAAAATTCCTAGTTGAAATGTTCAAATCGAAGCAAATCTACGGAAGTCACGAGGAAATGGCAGATCTGAAGTAACGTGCACTGATAATATCTCCGTCTGGCCGCATAGCCAAAACGATCATCTACAGTTCCTTACTTTCCCTAACAGTTTTGGTCCTAAAATTCAGTTCGCCTAGAATTCGAAGATGATGACATCCGCTCCTTTTCTAATGCTAACTCATCCTTTGTTATGTTCCGAAACCTCCCCCGCCATTCGTACAAAGTGATACTTTCCATCCTATCGCCATTCCTCCCTTAAGATTAGAATCTTCCCTGTGACCCATTATGATGATAATCCCTCTAGCAGGAGATTAGAGTATTTGGCAATTCACGATCAAATGGATATCAAAAATAATGTTAAAAATCGCCGTCTTCAAAAGAGAGAATTCTGCCAGCAAGGTTGCATCAAATAAAGAATGACCTTCTGTTTTGTATCTGATAAACGTTCGACAAGCACCCACGTTTTTTTGTAACCTACAAAAATGTGCTTAAAAACAAGCATCGAAGTGGTTACGGCTGATTTTTAAAGGATTAAATAAAATGTTGTTTCTTGCAAATCTAAATAAAGTTGGAATAGGATAATCTGCAACACTAGAGAAGAGATAAAGCATTCGATCGGTTGTTCCTATCATGCTTTCTCACAGGTTTCATCATTGTCTTAAAGGAGACTTTTGAGGAAAAGCAGAATTCTTACTATATCGTAGATTTTGAATTCAGTATGAAAAATGAAATTACATAATCCCATGTAAAAGAACTTGTCTAGCTTTTAAATACAGTTAAGTCGAACCGGACACAATGGTTTCACATTGATCTTAATATCTATTACCTAAAGCTATGTGTTATTGCGATGACAGACTGGTGTAATTCTGAATGGTACTTTTATAGACCCGTGTCATTCAAACCTGGAAGCAAAAGATTTCTCTCTCTCTCTCTCTCTTGCACACGCAGCTTAAAACGCAACTAAGATTTGTTGGTCGCAACTCTTCCATGAAAATTCACTTATGGGATCGAATGTGGCTGCTTGCCTCTAGAAAAAGATGCTCTAGTTTGAAGAAGACGAGCTAATCAGCCTTCAAGAAACTGCAGATACTGTTACTTAGAATCTTAGGCCACTCTGGTCATATTCTAAGATCAGTAGCTTATGGAGTACATTTTCTCTGCCAGATCACCAAATGTGAACTTGTGATGCTTAAAATTACACAAAAGCACACGAACACATTTTTCCGAAATAGCAGTTGACTTTCGTTATTACCCTCTAAAGTGTTATTAATTCTTTGTGTGTGCGCGCGCGCTCATTGTATTGAGGAACTGGCTAACACAACAAATAACATAAAATTTATCGCAAGGTAAAGTTAATAACTAACATTTGAACAGATGGTGGTTCATCCAGCATGTGGTACTTTATTGGTTAACAGAAGCAGGAACCAACAGGATTGCTTTTCTTTTAAGAGCACAGAAATGCAAACATCAAACTCAAGGTTATCCACAGGAGTGCTTCATTCTTCATCCCCAAAAGGTTTTGTTTTTTTTTCTTTTCCCTGCCTAAGTTAGTTGCCAACTTTTTCAACTAGGGATCATTTCTTTCAAATTAATTTTGTAGCCAATTATTATTTTATAATTTTCACTAGAGCCGAAAAACCATGGACACGGTCCATAGCACAGTTCAATTTTCAATGAAAAAAAATTTTTTTTAAAATTATGACTTAATAGATATTAATTTTTTTTCTAAATATATCTGGATATTGTTAACTATATTTTCATTATTTAAGAACAGAGCGTTTGATATTTTATGTGCATCGGTTAGAAATTTTATTTTTTAAAATTTCTTTTTGGAAGAGAATTTTCAAATGGGTCATAGTTTCTATACCTATGGTCCAGAGTAGAGGGCGATGCTCTCCAAAATGTTTTTCTGAAACTGAAAGTTCCCCCGTCATAAACCATAAGATGAGCCAAATACATTTGCTAATTGATTTTATTATTTTTAATAGATTTTAGTATTTTTACTAAATAAATTATAGATCAAAATTGGTTGTTATTAAAATTCCATGTTTTTATCTACTTTTGATACTTAAACAAATTAAGCAGTTACATCGCTGTGTATCATTTAAATACGGCTTCAAAAAGGATATTTAATCCGATACATCTAAAACCCTTTACTGTTGGCTTTAATGAGATTCAAATGGAAATAAGGAAATTGCAAACGAATGCACTATAAAATGTATATATATGTATATATATATTCTCTCTCTCACTCATAATACCAAATAACTAGTCACTCTGCATCCATTGTGAAGATGAACGAGAAGGTAGTCTAAAGTACAAAGCTGACTTCTGATCCAGGCTATGAGTTGAATCCAGTTACCTGTGTTTCAGAAGACAAATGACTTCAGAATCGGGAAAAAAAAGTCTTCCATTTTTGGTGCAGAGAAGATTAGCTACTCATTCAATTCGAAAACATCTAAGCCAGCTGTTAACATCTAAGCCGATGTATGGATATGGATTCGCGGACTTGTAATCACCTTCAAATACAGACAGTAGAGCGTATTTACAGTTATAATTGGTGCTGATTAAAGAGAAGTAAAAAAGCCAATATAAAAGAAAAATGACTGCATGGATAACAGCAATACGCTTAACGATACCCCCCCCCATGTCTCTTTTGTAACTTAAATATTCCAAGGAAATCAAACTAAAAACTACTCATATGGTAGTACTTGTTCTGTTCACGAATAATGAAATTAAGCATGTCTGTAAAAAAAAGACCTCTTTGAGCAACTATGCCAAAATCTTCTCAAATGCATCAAGAGAAAAAGAAGAAACGGAAGAATGTGAAATGATGGCCACATCAGCAAAAACCTTTGAAGGCTATAACGAGAACTCTACACACACGCAGCTGTGAGATATTCAGGTTTTAAAAGAAACTTACAGCAATAGATATTCATGATTTGGCAGTCTCGCGCGCCACCTCTGCGCGAAACAAGATGGTGTGTCTACAGTAGCGGCATAATAATTCAAGGTTTCTTTTTTGCATGAAAACCATTTCACACCATTGCTTTGCGTAGATCCCCTCAAAAGTAGATCTGACATTCTGCCGTCTCTGCACCAAGCAACCACCTTCGCGATATCTTCGACAAAATAGGCAGACGTCAGCTATCGCTAAAAGCAAGCGGCGTTTCTTGAACCCACCTTAAAGACAGTGATTTCGGTTATCAAAATCCTGGTCGTAAATCACAGGTTACTGCCGCTGAAGGAGTAGCGGACTATGACAGCTGGACGTACGTGATGACGGAAAGCACGGCGAAGTGGAAGATACACATGGGCTTTGGTGGGCGATGCTGTCAGCAAGGATGAACATGACCGGCAACTAACGCTCAGATTTCTTTAGCGCTTCGAAGACACAGCGAAGCACCTTCAAACAAACACTGCTGCATCGAAGACAGCTTGTTCAGGAAGAATACCTTCCCTCATCCTCCTTCAGAATTAAACAACGTAAAAAAATGATTTTCATGATAGAAAATCGTGCACAAAATTTGTATATGCATTTTGAATTTCTAATGTCTCGAAACACTAGATAATTTTAAACACCAGTACTGTTCCGTAAAAATACAAATCAGAAATACGATAGTCTTTCATTAGCATTAAAAGCTGCAATTCCCATCTCCATTATAAATGCACTATTACTCTCGGACCAATGCGCAAACACAACAAATAACACTTTTTCTGCTTATTGTTAGTTTAACACCTTTTTACCAGGATTGTCATCTATAATTAAAGAGCCATACTTCGTGTTAGAAAAGACAGTAAGTGTCTATTAACCAGCGAAAAAAATTTCAATGGAGGGATAACCATTCATACAAAACATAGCAAAATAAAGAAATATCCAATGCTGACTTAATTTATTATCACGAAGAGTGGAAGTCACACGAAACTGCTGATGAGCGGAAGACAACAGTAGAATAGCAAAGCATAATATCCAACACCCTCTGACGAATGACTACATTTTGACAGACACTTAAAATATTTAATATACTCTTGCGGTATGTAAATATAATGACAATTTTTATTTTTAGAGAAACCTGTGGCATAGTATAATTATTAAAGAACACAGAAATTTTGTTTGATAGGAACATACGTGGGAATCAATTGGTACTTTTTTAAAATTCTACCTATAGGTTCTGAGATTCCTGGAATGTAGGGGATTGGAACTCTGCGGATTGTTGAAGAAAGCTTAGGTATTGAAACATAAGATTCAATTATCTGTTGGATAATTGAATATCTCAAAAATTTGGCATTCTTAAATCTCTAATTAATTGAGCACATAAAGTTTGCTCTTCCCCAGAAATCTTACAACAAGAACTTTTCATCATTAAAAAGTTAATGGAATCTAATAATTACCACCCTAATCAAATCCAACAGATAATTGAATCTTATGTTCTAATACCTAAGGTTTCTTCAACAATCCGCAGAGTTCCAATCCCCTACATTCCAGGAATCTCAGAACCTATAGGTAGAATTTTAAAAAAGTACCAATTGATTCCCACGTATATTCCTATTAACAAAATGTCTTCCTTATTGCCTTCTACAAAAGATAAACTGTCATCTCTATCTTTGGCTGGCGTTTACCAAATACCACGTGAATGCGATGTTTCTTATTTTGGACAAACTGGCCGTTCTGTGGAAAAAAGAATTAAAGAACATCAATAGTATATTGATTACAACAAACCTCAGAAGTCTGGTCTAGCACAACACAGTATTACCATTACACATAATATCCAGTGGGATAAAGCTATTCGCCTTCATAGATGCAGGTTCAAATATGAACGTTCGCCTCTTTAAAGAAAGTTGTGAAGCTTTTTTACACCGACCGAATTTAAATCGAAATGACTTTCTCTCTCTCTCTCTCTCTCAAAGATCTGGGAGACTTTTATTTTATGTAATCATTAAAAAACCAATTATCTTAAATATTAATTATTTATTAATTTCTTTCATTTCTTAGCTCGCGACAACAATGTATTTTAACAGTGATCCACCGAATGTTCGTTTTCTTGTAATATTCCTATCTGTTTGTAACACTGAAGATGTACTATTAGTTTTAGTATGAAATATCTGCACCTTAATTATTAATTAAAAGTTATTACTGTGGACTTAATAATAATGTTCTTTAATAATAATGACAATTGCAACTACTATTCTATCCAGTTTCATTCCTTATATTGATTTCATTCCTTTACTTGCACTACTTGATGTAATTAAATGATTTTTTAAAAATATGATTTTTTCATAATTCTTCCTGCTGCTCAAGTCGACTGCTATTTTCATTTGTGAATAAATATACTTTATTATTCCTTTTCCAATCTGTTCAGGTTACGAATTGGTTCAGCACTTGGTCGGAACCTCCAAAACGGATTTAATTTGCCTTCCAATATTATTATTGATGATACTTAATTTGTACTAACTTTATTTTATATGGATTGAGGTTTATACGTAGGCTGTTCAATAAGTAATAAGACTATATTTATACAGAAAACAGATTACCTTTAATCGTCATCATTTACATGGTCTTTTTCGAAGTAACTACTGTGAGACGCGATTCATTTGTCCCAACGTTGCGTCCACTTCTTAAACACACGTGAGAGTCCGTTTTTTGAGAGTTCTTTCAAAAACGCCTCCGCAGCTTTTACACACGCTTTGTTGCTTTCGAAATGGCGGCCTCTTAGTGGTTTCTTGAGCTGAGGAAACAGCCAGAAATCGCACGGTGCGAGATCAGGACTGTATGGAGGGTGTGGTAGGATATCTGTGTTGTTCTTCTGCAAACCGCCCACTACACAACCAGCAATATGTGGCCTTGCATTATCGTGGTGCAATAAGAAGCCATTCTTCAGCAATGGACGCTTCCTTTTGACGTGCTTGATGATAATCGCTGCTGTGTTGATCATTGTCTCTGTGATGGACGTTAAAGGTGTTCCATCACGTTCAAGATCTTCCACATTTTGCCTTCCTTCCTTAAAAGTTTTATGCCAGCGAAAAAAATTGCCCTCGACATTGCTTCATTGTGGAAAGCTTCGCGTATCATGTTAAAAGTGTCCGATGCCGATTTTTGCAAACGCACACGAATTTAATCGCATGACGCTGTTCCAAGGACGTTTCCATTTCAAAGACTGGTCGCACCTCGTAGGCGCGCCGATGAGCACTTGCGTTTAGTCACGTGACACTCTGGCACATCAGCCCATGTACGCCATCTATCAACCTCTTTTGTTAATACATACAGCAACATTTCTTTATTCCACAGAAATTAATATTGTGTTGAGTGGTTTCGCCACAGTAAAATTAGTTTTATTACATATTGAACAGCCCACGTAGAATAGTTTCATTGTTATTTTTTCTTATTATTCCTATTTATTCAGAAAAGATTCGCCATTTTTTGACTGCATGTTTTCTTTAAATAAAAAATTTAATGCATTTGTTCTAATCTGTAATGTATACAAAAGAAATATTTCGTATGACGATAATGCTGAGATTCATTTGGCATCTAATATATAATATAATAAAATAAAAAGAAGTCAGTGTTAAATTTCGATGAATTAACATCGAGTGATGTTACTTTCACTGATCTAGTAGATTGTGAAAAATATCAAGTCAGAAAAAAAAAATAAATAAATAAGCGCAATGCTGATGGAAACTGCTTAGGCTTAATGTTGCTAACTAGTCTGCATGCTTCTGGGCTGTTTCAAAAGTTTCACTTAAGCCTTCATTTTTCCTCTTAGCCGATTAATAATATACACGAAATCGCAAATGATTGCATTAAAAATGTTTAAACCCCATACGTAAATCTACAATGCAATTCCATGAACTTATTAGCCACTGCATCCAAATTTAGGTACCGTAGATGTCTCTATTGTATTTTTGAGAAATTCTAAAATATCTAACTCCTTGAAACTGCGAAATCAAATATTGAAAATCTTCCTTTCAAAAAGGACATTTTTAAACTTGGAAATTTGCCATAAAATAAAAGGCATAGCAAATTTTATTTTTACAGATGATGTAAAAGAAAGTTGTATTATTAAAACACTTGTGTTCCGATATCGATGCAGCCTAGAGAAACTCCAACTTCTAAGGATGCTTTGTCATGTCTTACAGTGTAGTGATGTTGATTATCGAAAGATATTGATGAACCGATTTTGAGTCGGAAAGAATCTTTCAGATTCAGTTAATTGGCAAATTAAGTGCAGATTAAAAACTTTTTGCAGATTAAGAACTGTAAAATGTTCGAAGAACATGCAACAAATTTGATCATCCTTTACAGCCTCTAGAATTCCTGGATTCAAGTGCCAATTTAAAAAAAAAGTGTCTGAGTAATTTCGTGGTAACTTCCATAATGCAGTCGGCAGCTCGCAACGAGGAAAAAAAAAGATCATGGAAGAAATAATCTTAGTTCCTGGTTTTTTCCTTCCTTTCAGTCGTTTCCGACCGTAGGTGACTTTGCAGGCATTGCCCACAAAGTATGGCTGGAATGTATTCATGACTAATCCATGTGTGTTCACCGGACCGGTTTGCCTGTTCTGGGGAATGAAAAACCCTCAACCTCCGTATGAGACCGGCTAACTCACCTTTCGTCGAAAGAGACCAGATAAAGATTCCTCGCGTCACTGACGAGAATAGAACCCAGGTCTTTCTGACCAAAGAGCTTCGTCTATACTGATTGAGCTACGGAGGCTGTTCAGTCCTGGTTGCGAATAGGAAATGTAGCATAGCTAGATGTTCGGGATCTTTGGATCCTTCGCAAAATTCGTACCAAGATTTTTTTTATGTGATAAAAAACACTCGTATTTACGAATCTCTTCTAGTGTACCAATTTCAATAACTCTTACAATATCCTGTAACCTAGCGCTCTTCTGATACTCGGATCATTGTATATTCATGTCTTAATCCAAGTGTAATTGTAAGCTTCAAGTATATTCATGACTAATCTACTTGTATGTGAAGATGTTGAAAGTTTATTTTTCACTTGGTTAGACTATAATAAATTTAGTTTAATCCTTTATCCAAGTGTGAGCAAACAACGTTTTGGGATTAAACAAAGAATTAAACTAAATTTATTATAGTCTAAGCAAGTGAAAAATAAACTTTCATCATCTTTCTCTAAATCCAGAGTAATTTAATAAAAAGGTGACACACCTTTTGGCAACTCCTATAGGTAAAGATGACTTCGCCATTGCTTCTGCCTGGTATCTCCACTTGTGGGCCTAGCTCCAACTGAAGAGACCTCAATAAAGATCGAAACTAGTCTGGGTAGTTGCCTTCCCTTAATGCATAACATTATACATATCTGCAAGGAGATGTGTTTGCATTATGGGATATACTGAGATAGGAGTGATGTTAGCTTGGTCCACATTTGCAACGAGGTGCCCGGTGTTGTACTACCTTACCCCAGTCCTGAAGATATTTTCAGGCGCAAACTTTGTTTGCTCACACTTGAATAAAGGATTAAACTAAATTTATTGTATGCGAACACTTTTGAATTCTCATCCATTGCTTTAGTATCAATCAGTAAATAAATAAATAAAAACATTGCAAGGGTTGCCAAAAACACCAGCGGCCTTAGCAACTGTTCCAGCGCCGTTGCTTTCCTATTCTACTGATTAGAAACCCCAAGATGGTGGCAGCTATCTGCCATATTCTTGCATCAAATTTCGTTTAAGTCAAAGTTAGAAATGCGCTGAACTACAACGATAACGAAGGATCAACCGATTTGCAAAAATTAGGAGTCAAATAAACACTAAACGAATACTTTCTTTTGGGAAATAAGACACATTAGACAACTTGTTTGTGAATTGTATAAAATGCATTTCAAACATGCTGAGCAGTGCATTCAAAAATACAGCCAGCCAACATTTCTGTGGTAAAATTTTTAAATTTCAGTCTTTCTAGAATCCCTAAAGCATGCTAATAAATAAATTTAATTTAAAGAACGGATACTTTTTCCATTGGTCTCTGTGCCAGAGCGCATGCAAATTCAGTGGTTCATTTTTCAGACATTTTGAATCAGTTCCCACTCCACTGCATTTATGAAATATATTTACGTAAAAAATAATTCTTAATAACTAAATGCTCTGACGCCTTTTATTCGCTAAAGGGAGTAGGCAGAACTATTTAGTCTGAACATTTAGAAATGGCATGTTACTGTCTGAAACAGCGGGAATTCTATGGTCGAGTTTTCGGTGTTGCAGGGTTAAAAACCTGGGTTTCAGAAAGGATAAAACTTATTTATCCGCTCTCAAAATCTTACGTTTTTCTGGAGGACTAGCATTACAGGATTGGAAGCATTATCACAATGTTTTACGTATATCAGAATACAAAAAAGTAGTTCATGTTGGTAAGCTATTGCAAGCATTTATAAGTTCGAAACATCACGGTCCCGTCGAGGACCTACAATGACAACAGAATTTACACCAAAGGACGTATACGCTTTTAAAACAATCATCTAGCGTTGATATCATAATTTTACTTTTGTGTTTTTCTACGAAGATCGGGAGAAGGGATATATTCATAGTAATGCGTCACGGGAAGATATTTGCGCAGATTCCAGATCCTGCTGTCTGTATTTTGAAAATAGACTATTCTTTTTCCTCTTGTGTCTTATCCCATCTATTTGGGGTCAGCCTTTTTGCATGATGCAACCTTACGCGGCGATCCTAACCCACTCTTGTCGCAGAGCCTGACGTTGGGAGAGAGAGGTATTCTGTAGAAGTGTGTTCACGGGACCGTTTTGACTGTTCTGAGGGACGAAAAACCCGAGTTTCCGGGAGAAAAACCCTTCACCTCCGTATGAGACCAGCTAACTTACCTTTAGTTGGAAGAGATTAGATAAAGGTTCATCACGTCATGGACGGGAATCAAGTCCAGGTTTTTCCGACCAAAGGGTTTCATCTACACCTACTTTTTTTTTTCAGTGTGCAGAAGTTTTTGTACCCTGTCACTTCAATGTGACAGTGACGTCATACGTTGAGAAATTCTAAATCTAAATATTAAACAACTTAGCTAATAGTGGATTCGGACAGCTTCCTGCGCTTATACTAAATGAGGCAAGTGTAACAGCTGTTAAAAAGAAAACGGTCGGATTTATGATATATCTCGCAGATTCAGAAGTATATTTATTTTCAAAGATTTCTCAGCGCGATCAATTTAGTTTTTACTTTGGATCATAATACAAAGTGTAATCTTAATACGTTTCAAAAGTATTAAATAAAGACCTAAGTATTATTGGATTTCAGACATAATTTTAAGAAATGGTGATTGACATCTTTTTCAGATTGTAAACTGCTTATATTCTCCTGGCTGGTTTAGGGGAGAAATATTCTTCCCCAACGGACTGAGACCATCTTACTCAGCTGCAATTGATTCTGCCGTGATAAATATTTGCACCTAGATGGGATTCGAACCCAGATTTTTACCAAAGGACTCGTGTATACTGAATGAGCCGGAGGCTCTAATGACCCTTCTATAATCAAACGTTTTAGTAATTTAGAGAACATTTCAGAAAACATGTATGTAAAACAGGAGAAAACAAAATAACTTAATATTTTGTAAGGATGGAAACATATATCTGAATAATAATTCCAAAATCTAACTGCTATAAGACTTAAGAGTGCGCATTGGAAAAGCTCCAAACTATTAATGTCTAATAATTAGTTAATTATTAGACATTAATAGCGAATAGAAAAAAAATTGCGAAAATGGCGATAAAATTAATGCAACTCCAAATAAGTTATAAACTTGTGGTGATTGAACCTCGTTGTGCATAGCGATGCACAAATCTAAGTACGATCTTGCTCTAAATCTTTCACAAACTAAATTTTCTTGTGTGCATAACGTCGACAATTACGTTGTAAGTTAATATTTCTTTTTCTTTTATTAGGTGTGGTTCCAGAATCGGCGAACAAAATGGAGGAAAAGGAATGCAGCAGAAGCCAAACGAGTCAAAGATGAAGAGCAGTGTTTGATACAACTTCAAGAAAAAGACGAAATGGGACATTTGAAGAAAGATGAAAGCGAATTTTAGAAACGCGGTAGTTTATAGTGATTGGATGGCAACAGACCACTAAGCCAAAAAAAGTGGACAAAGTGAGAAAAAGAAGGAAGGAATTAGATGTTGTGATAGAGTAGCAACAATGTGAGAAAGACACGATTAGAGATCATTAAACGAAGAAGAACATTAGAAAGAGTGTCACACAAAAGTAAGGAGGATGCCAAAGGCTCTCAGCGTATTCCGAACACATGGTAACACCTTAAACGCAAGCCTTTCCCTTCGATGAAGCCATAAAGTAATGTTTATGATATTTTGACGGGGTTGAGCACAGGTCTTATCGCCGAACTCTCAGCAGTGCTCCGAGAATTATCATTCCTCCTAAAGATGCGAATGTTTCTTGGATGGGCCACCAATTGCTATCAAAGGGCCCGTTTATATCCGACCAGAGGTGTTCGCCATTCAACAATAGCTGTGGTCTCACGGACGCGTAGCTGACTAGCGGGGCTGCAATGGCTTCTCCACAAAGGAAACGGCCTCATTAATGTGTGGAGGGACGCGTTCTGTTTGCAAATGGGTCGCCGAGGGTGTTTTTAGAAAACCAATAGCATGGTGTCGAAACCGAAGGTTTTGTTACAGGCGACACTAAACGCACGTGAGAAGATACAAATGACTATAATCGGGGATAGAAACAGACGGGGGGCTGTCCGGCAGATGCAACTAAAACGTATTGGAAACGGATGTAGCTACTGAGGGAGAGAGAGAGAGAGTTATATGTGTAGCACTACAAGGAAATAAATATAGACAAGTATTTTATGTCCACTTTCAGTTTCGAAATCTATAATAGAGACGATTTAAAACAGAATATAATGTTTACCTAGAATGTAAATACAATAATGAAGTTTTGTCTTGAAATATACTAAAAATGACAATGAAAATTGAAAGAATAATACATCAAGGAAAAAAGGGAAAAATCTGTTTAATGTAAGTAAATATAACAAGTAGGTAAAAGTCATCTTCATTTAATCATAGAATAGACTTCATCTCAACGAAAATGGGAGGTTTTTTAAATTATTTCTACGAAATATAGAATTAGCAAAAAATTCTTAAGGATTGTTACTACGTTTTCTTTTCTTCCTTTTTTTTAAGTACAATAATTTTTTTCCCCGTAAAACTTAAGAAATGTTATTTTGAAGCCTATATTTATAACAATTTTGTGTGTGTGGGGGGGGAGGGGGTTATGGAATGAGAATGAACTGCTGCAGCGGTATACAGTGAGTAATGAAACAATTTTTTTAAGGTAAAAACTGAATGAACAAAAGACGCTGGACAACATTGATCCGTTAATAATTTCGGTCTGTGACCTATTTTCTCAAGTCATTAAGGTTTACGACCCAACATGACATTCAGATTTTAAGGTACGGATTAATTCACCCAATTTGGACCCGGGCTACTTACTCAGACCTTAATATCAAATCCTTCCGCCCTCTCTCTCTCTCTCTCTCTCTTTTAGACAAAAGAAAGCGCATAAAGGCAGCTGACAGTTACCTTAATGGATAATAAAAAGATACCTTTTTCATTTTTTTTTTTAAAAACCCAGAATTTTAAATCAACATTTAATTAAATGAGATGAAATTCTTATTTCGAAGTCACGCTATGGCAAACATTCAGTATCAGAAAATCAGAGCATGTTTGGAATATTTGTTCAGAATACTCGTACAAAATCTTGTCAGTCTTTGACACTAATTGCTAATGCACGAGGCAGTATAGTTAAAAGGATAATCATTTCCCACTGGATGCTGTTTTTCTTTTCTTTCTCCTATCAATTGATACCTCTTTCGGAGACTGGTTGCCTCTACATGATCTGGTTTTGTACATGCTGTACGATCAGATCATGCAAAACCAGTGGCAGTTGTTTCTGGTCGAAGTTTCCTATAAACTTCAAGATGTTACGCTGTTCATTTTTAAACGGATTCGATTACCAAATTTATTTAATTCGAATTATACTTTTATTGGAACCATGAAATGTAAAAAGAAAAAAAAAATAAACTCCTCTGAAGGTTCCAAACATCTGTGGAGAGAGAAAGAGAGAGAGAGTGAATGTGTGTGTGTTTCATCTGGTCTCGTTTCCATGAGAATTACAAAACTTTTCACTAATGCTGATTATCATAAAAATATCACTGGAAGTTTATATACGTAACTATTAATTGTCCTGGTAGGGCATATTAAGGTCACTACTAAGGAAGAGAGTCACAATATTACATGGTAGTTATGGCCGTCTGTAACTCCCTGAGGAAAATTTTGGTTTGTCAATTTAGTTTAAAATATACCGATTGATTTTTCATGCGATTTCACCCTACTAAGCAAAAACCATTCATGGCGTAGATATTCAGAAGTTAAAAAAATCGGATTCTTATCTTGGAGGCTACCAAAATATAATTTTATTATCATCAACTTTTAGAAGTAAAAAAGCTGGTATAAAATACGCGAATAATGAGAAATAAAAATAAATTTGATAAACACACAAACATGACTTCTAATTCATTTCTCTCTCTTTCTCTCTCTCTGGCTATCAATTAGCATACTAATTAGTTCGTACTCTGTATATGTAGGGTTGAAATTTTTTTACAAAACGCATAAGTACTATTTGTAATTTGTACTGAGAGCAAATATATCCATTGAATATTTCCAACGCAATATTTAATGGGAGTTAGGAGGGTGCAGCCACCGACGCTTGTTCAATCAAAGTAGCATAAGCAATGTAGCCTCTAAAATCTATCCACTACTTATGTATAAATGGTATAAAATACATTTAAACTATTAATAACTAATGTACTCATGAGATTTATCAGTATGTACAGTGTATCAAGACTTATGGACAAGGTGAGCAACGTAAAGACAGGCTAGAATTTAAAGCGTATTTAAGTGTTTGCAAAATATTGAAATGCTGTTATGTTTGTATAAAAATGCCGGATACGTTTTATATTGCATGCGTCACACTTTATATTTAAGTAGTTCGTAAATGTAATGATAGAAACTGAAGGAAAGTGTGTGTGTGGGTGGGTGGGTTACTGCAAGTTTGCATTTCTGGATTTGCCTTTTTATCCAAACTGAACTTGTTCCACAGTTTGTATGCAACCGAGTGATATTTAATTGAGCTAGATACAATGGATGAAATGTAGCATTTAGGGATACTTAGAGCTGGTCTGTATGTGCAGTATCTTTTATTTATTTATTTTTGTAATAAATAGATGCATTTTTATAAAGTGTGGTTCAGCACTTTTAGCGATGAAGAACAAGTATTTCTAAATCGAACTTTGAATGCTTGTCACGTTTCTAAATTTGAAATCTTATAAATTCAAGGGCCTTCAAGATATAAATTTAAATAATTTAGAGGGTGTGGAAGAGCATAGAGATGAATGTACAAGTGACTCGAATTCATCTTCCTCAATTGTTACAGTATTTCAAAATTACAGTATATTTAAAGTGCTTAATCATTATAACATAAAAGACTGAATATAAATCGGTCACAATGATCAGACAGATTATCGAAACGGTTTCTGGTTAAGGCCGCGAAACTGATGACGTTTCTGCAGAGCTGCTCAGAGAGAGAGAGAGATTCTGAAAATATTTTGGATTCTTAGAGAATAAAACTAATCTCAACTGAAGCCATCCAAAAAAGCAGAAACAGATAAAATTTGGTTTTACAAAGTGTGGGTTTGCACTGATTATATTTAATACTGTTTGCGTGAAGTATATATTAAACATATTCGTGTCAAAAAACATGAAATTTTAAGGTAAGGATTTATGATAACATAGTTTGAATCAGCCAATTTTCCTTTTTCTATCTTCCGATTTGTTGATTCAAGAATTGAAAAAAAAAAAAAAAAAAAGAAGTAGTTCTGTTTACTGAATAAATTGCATGTAATGTTGGCGTGAAGTGCTGCCACATTAAATCAAATGGTTGAAAATGGAGAATTAAATTTTTGTATTAAATACTCAATTTTTAAAATGTTTATTACTCGTGATGTCCCTTAATAACTAGCGAACAGAATTTCCCAAACACTAACTTGTGTGAGATTTTGTTTATTGAAGCAAGTAACACGCCTTGATTGTATTCAATAAGTAGCACGTGCCTACAACACTGACTAGTGTAACCACCATACCACGAAACCTTCGGAGGCCCGAAGAAGAGAATGAAACGAACGAGTATCGAATAGAAGGATGTGGGTTACTCCAACGAACGATGCTGAATTGCATAAACTGAATCCCAACGTGATTAACTAATTAGTTCAAACAGGAGCTACATTCAGGCTTTTGCTATTCATCTATAAAAGCGTGCGATGTTTAACCCGTTTTTTTTAGAATTAATATTCAGCGTTGGATTAGGAGGACCTGAATTAATTATCGTCAGAATTTTCCAGCGTTTCATGGATTGAACTAGTGGAGGTTCCTAAAATTATGCTAAATAATGAAAATAATAAAAAGTTTCAAGCAAAAACTGTTAAACCTTCTTATAATGTAAGTAATGCTTCTTATCGGTTAGAAATTGTATTTCAATTGTCAATAAATATTTATTTAAATGGAATTACTCTGTGATATTTTTAGAGATGGTCCTTTTAAGAAAAAGAAGAAAAGAACAAGTGGATTTATTGTTCAAAGCCTGCAACGAATTCTCCTTCATACAATTTGGTAGCACAGTGATTCAGTAAAACTGCGCTTTAAAAGGAGAGATTGCTCCAGTTTAAAAAAGTGAATTCCTGTTAGGCGGCGGGGATTGTTCTGTATTTCTTCTCGGAGCATTATTGATATTCGTTGAAATGCTATTTTAGCATTTATGCAAATGAATGCCTAATCATAAATCAGGTACTCATTTACTATGGAGGCAGCCATGAACAGAGTACCGAAACGAAATTCAGTTCTCCTTAAGTGCATCCATCACAACGAACACTTTTATGCTTCAATATTTTTATTTTATTTTTTTAATTTTAGAAAACTAATAATCGACACATAACTGTCACTACTTACTGTGTACTATTGTCACTGATCACCATTACTATTCCTTAATAGTAGTGGTGATCAGATAGCTTTAGTCAGTTTGCATAATAGTTTCAGGTAATGTGGAAAGAGAAAGAAAGAATAACCTACCCCTTCCCTTTGAAGAAAAAAGTAATGTAAACATAAGTTATTACTTTAGTTATGTTTACATTAATAAGCTTGGTCAATTCGTAGTCAACTAGCGTGAAAAATACTGTTGACAAAAATACTGTCACGCTAGTTGACCAAGTTTTCTCACTAGCGTGGAAAAACTTGGTCAACTAGCGTGAAAAATAAATAGCTTGATAAATTATTAATCTACTGGTATGATAATAGTTTGAATCGTGTTTGTAAAAGAATAAAATGTACAGCGATTGAAGGAATGGAATTAATAAACAAAAAATATATTTTATAAAAAGGGACTAGATATAAAAAGGGACTAATGACTCTGTCATTATTGACTTGATTCTTTACTAAGAAAAATTTAAATATAGAAAATTAAACAGAACGGAGTTAGAGCTCTATTTAACTTTTCTTTTGAAGACTCGATTTTCCCTCAAGCCGATGCCCTCCATGAACGGAATTACGTGGCGATTTTAAAAGTAATTCTCATTTTTGTTTGTTTTTATATGGAATTTTAGCATCCCATAGTTCGGGTATCTTGGACTGCAGAAGAGTCAACGTATTGTCTTCTTCAATACAAGGGGGAAAATGCTCTTATTTGTAGAGCGTGTTGCTAATACTCATAACATTTGTTACATCATCATAATGAATTGTGATGATGTAACAAAACCAAACGCAAGTTTCAGAAGTGAAAGAGCCACTCACTTTTCCAAAATTGTGCTTTTAAACATCAACTGCTCAGATTACATATTTGCAACTAACAGCAATTGACAACTAGCTAGAATATCTTTTCATAATTTTAGTCCCCCCCCCTCACAATTCTGATACGAGAGGAGCATTTTGCAACTTCTCGAGTGCAATTACGATAGATATTTATATATAAAACATAAGTATAGAATGGCTTTATCGCTGCCGTTCTCTTGACGATATCCCTTCCTGGAGAAGTTAAGGTGCTCTGAATTTTAATCTAAGATTATTATTATTATTATTATTTGTGAGAATTCTAAAGTTCATCTACTATTGCATTATTTGCATCTTGAATGAATTTTGTTTGCTTTTAAGCAGTTTCATGCTCTGAACAGAAGAATGGGTATTGTTAGAAGACCCATTTGGTTCTCGTAACCTAAAATTATTTCCATGCAGACACTGCCACTATAACAACAAAACTTGACTTTTTTTTTTAAATTCAAACTGTTACCTTTAAAATTCTACTGAAATTAAAAAAAAAACTTAAAAATATGCATTAAATAAAATAAATCAAAATTTCACACTAATCTCAAAATTGAATGGTGTGCCTTTACTAAAATTCTATACCGGAACCTTCGATATACTGAAGGTCTGAGATCCAAGAAGAAATTTTAATATTCGACTTGGTTCGTGGTTTACTTTTCGGAATATAAGTGATGGACACTTCTTTTGTTCTGTTAAATATATATATATAATACCCACAAACATTCAGAACTTACAACACATACCTTGGACACCTGACAGCCACACGTCTTTCAAGGAGATTCAAACTATCAGCTTACAGTCCGTCATGCACTAGAATCAGTTTCTTGTCTTCCATAGTAAACTGTTAGAGTTTAACACTTTTGCTTAGCTAGCAATGTGAATTACTTATTTACATATTTGATTGATGTTAGCTAATTAAAGTTTAATGCGGTTTACTAAAAACTAATAACATAACAGATAAAAAGCAGATAATTATAGCAAAGAGAAATTTACGTATGTATAACAGAGCCAATGGTGGTATAACAACGAAAGAAAGAGACATGAATGAGAGTCGGTGTATATCGTCAACACTCATTCATGTCACTTTTTTTTTTTTTTTTTGAAGCGATGCATCATGGGTCATATACTTAAATGATATCACACTTTTAGGAAGAAGGTATATCTAGAATGACGGAACAATGGCACGTCATAAAATCATGTAACCGGAAAATTTTATTGTCTATAATTACTGAAGTTACAAAAATGAAATAACTTTTAGTTTTAAAATCACGACGATGAATTTACGTAAAGGTTTTATTTATCAAAACATGCGTGATAGAGGAGAGAATTGGTAAAAAAAAAGAAAAAAACTCCAGAAAACAAGTATGTCATCATTAAATGGTGATCTTATTTAGTGCCAGCATGCAGTTTGGACAATAAAGGAAATGCAGCGAGTGGCCACATTTGTCGGGTTTATCAGGAAAGCAATAATCAAAGATTACCTGGACAGGAAGTGACAATGAATCCGTCGGGATAACCCGTGAAATGCAGTTGCTTCCAGATGTAGCTGACTCTTTTCTGAGATGCAATAATCTTCTGAGATGTAATTGCTTCGTCATCGCAGAGGGCCATAGAGAAGTATCGATCTAATATCGTCTTATACGGCAGCAGCACTGTGCACTTCCAAGATAAACTATCCCACAGGTGACACTTTATCAAGGTGTTAAAACGGATTTAAAGCACAGTCATAAGCTGTGCCATGTTATTTATTAGGGCATTAGTATCCCTAAAATTTAATCTTATATAAGATGATTGAAATGCTTTCAGGATTAGAATATCCAAACTGTGAAAGAAAATGATACGCGTTTCTTATTTTTAACATCCTATAATAATAAAAAGAAATATTTTAATAGAATATTTGTTCCTGAAGTCGTGATTATTTTTTAATAATGTTCAAAAGGATAGAAACCGATGAAATAATCTGACAGTTTTCAAGGATGTCTGCACATCAAAGAGATATTCAGACACAAATGCGTACTTTCGATGTAAATACAAGACAGGACAATTTTCAGATATTAAAAATATTTCTAAAAACTCAAAGACCTTCTCCAGATTTTATGGATTTTTTTTCTTTTAATAGTAACTATGAATTTCTAGTGGATTTTGGCAGCAGATTAAACTCATATACACTTTGCATCCTTCTTCAAGAGAATAGATATATAAATAAGCAAACTAGTGAAAAAAAACAAAAACAGGAAAACAGTAATATCAGAACAACACAATCTGTTAGAAAATCAAAGCTATATTTACTCAAATGCTATCTTATTCTCCTGAGGTATCGTCGTTGAGATTATAAGCAGAATGTCTCGTATACAAGTATCAGTGTTCTCAACATCTGATTAGAGAAAGAACCCGATTTGTGTTTCGTTTATTTTGGCATTCTTAACAAGTTCTTAACATACCAGTCAGCCTATTTGTCGTATGGATTCAATATCGCATGAGTAGTAGATCTTGAAAAATCTGTTTTTAATGGTAGATGCGTAGATTTTGGTGGCTGTAAAATTGTGAAGATTCTGCATTTTATTTTATATTATTATATTAGGTTGTGTTTAGTATTACTTCAATACATCAGTATTCTATTCGTCACGTGTCAAATATACGTCTATGGCTGAGCTATATCTTATATACGAGGATATATATAAGCTATAACTCAAAATATAGTTCCTGTTGTTAAATTAAACCTTTATTTAACCAAGTACATTTGCAGAATTTCGATATAATTTGCATTCTGCCTTATGACTTCTACCTAACATTCCGGAAAGTCTTGTATTCCTACCAGCAAAACTTTTTTTGTTGTTGATGTACTTGATAGGTCTGCTCACTTTCGCAGGGATCTATCTTCAACGCTAGTAAAGAAGTCCCCCACAGAATGGAGAAAATCTTTATTACCGTTGACGAAGTTTAGTTGACGATTACAGACATGTGATCTTTTCAAACAGGGAAATGATCGAAACTCGGAAGGTTCATGTCAGGATTTTACTGGAGATGAGGAAGTGCATGACATCTAAACTTTTCCATAATATCATATACTTCACATGATACACGAAGTCTCTCCTTATCATGCAAAATGAGCGGCATTCGATCTGAATACTTGCACACGTAACAGATTTGTATGGGTGAGACGGTACTAAAACTGCATAAAACAGTTTTAGTGCCTTCTGCGGGATCCAGAAACCCTCCTGTGGAGAAGGAGAAATAGACATGGTGGTAATTTTCCATGTTGCTTCAGGCCTCCAGTAGACAAACTGGTAGTATCGCAACGAACATTGAAATTCACCTACCAAAGGCTTTCACAAATGTCCGTCCTTCAGCGGGATTCGAACCCATATACTGTTGGCTGGAGAGTGGAGACGGTATTCACTCGCCCATCTAGCCTAGCGTGTACTAGATAGTTCTCAAACGCTTACTCTCAAGTTATCACCACGTTGTCTCGATATTATTGGTTAAACTAGTGTTTCTCCATTCCAGTTTTAACCGTGGTTCAGTCTGTTTGCTAGGGAAAGATCTCACACATACGAGATTCTCCATCAGACAGATTGTGCTGCAGTTATAATTATAACGGAAGGAACACTGTTTTGACCGAATATAGCGAGCCAATATGGCAAATACTGTAGGAGGTCTGAAGTGGCTTCGAAAAGTTCTGTTTGGTCACTAGAGCAAGGTTTCAGGACGATGTAAAAAATAAATGAAAAATACACAAATAAATATGTATATAATTGATAAGAATAGAAAAAAGAAATATCCCTAGCCTGCCCACGGTACAAATACATTTTAGATTTACAAATAACCTTTCGTGGGTGGGAGTAAAAAAAAAAACTTAAACTGCTAAATGTGGTAACGGAGAATGTTTCTGGACTTTTCCGAGAATTCGAAAATTGAGTAAAGTGATCAAGACTGCATTTGAGAGGATTGATTCACCATAACAAAACTCTTAAATGACTTTACAAAACATAAGAAAATCTTTATATGGATGACAATGTTTTATATTCATTCCAAAGGCGGATTTCAATTAACATGTAATAATATTAATAAATTTAATATTTTAATTTAATAATTGAAGCTAGTTGGTCACATCTGGCTTTAGCGTTTGCAGAGAAAAGACTGAACATTAAAACACCTTAAATTTTAGCAAATAAATTTTTCAATAAGGAATCGTGCCTTAAATGTTTATTAACTTTGGTCTTTTATCTTTTCAAATATCACTAACAATTGAAGACTAAGATAATATGAATAAATTTGAATGCAAGCAGGCAGCAGAGACATCCGCCTAGCACCGCAATCCTGCTGCTGTGCCATGGGAAAAGTTTACGAGGTAAGTGTAATTGATAATGTTGACTAGACTTTCACTTTTCTTCTGGTCCGTGGTCCGAAATTAAAGACAGGTAAAACCAAAATCTTCAGGTTTATTTAGGCCTAAACAAGCACTAATTAGTTAGTTTAAAGTGTGATGATACAACAGTCGTGAAGCCTGTACGAGCAGTTACACCACCTTCTCATGAAACCAGTATAATATTATTAGTTGCAATGGTTTTGACTAAATAGCGGGACGAAAACTCTAAATTTTCGGTAAACTCCACTTCAGTATGAGACCGGTTATCTCACCTTCATTTGAAAATCCATGGTAAAAGTTCTTTGTGCTTTAAATGTGATGGGAACCCAGGTCTTTCCAGATACAGGGCATTGTCGAAACCGGCTGAGCTACGGAGGTTCTTAAAGAAGCACTAAATAGCTCTTTTAATCCAAATGATTTCCCAAATTATCCACCCATGGTTTTATCATTTGATGCAGTGTTTCTACCCAGCAAAACAGTTTCGGTAATTTTTTACAGGATGCTCCAAGTGGAATAAACATTCAAAAAAATACACTGAATGACTCCTCAATAATGTTTAAGCAAAAAAAGTCACATTAACATAGTTATGAAGCTGGAAAAGTTGTAAAAGCAATTAATTTAAGAAATGGGCATCAGTGAAGTCTTAACACTAATTGATCAAAATGTCTGATTTCTATTTGGATACATTCCGAGAATCATAATTATTCTCTCACTGGTTGGGAGTTAATTCAAATATAATGTGCAGCGTCCCTATGCATCTAGAGTCATGCACATGTGACCCTAAATGCATAGTCTAACGAGTTAAAATAGAACAGTCCCAATCAAACGATTGGGACAGTGATGGTTCTGCTATTAGAAACTTGTCGGTTCCTAGAAAAAATGCCGTGGGAGGCTGAATTATGATGGAAATACAGCGAGTCATTGATGAAACATTCATTAAAAGAAAAAGCTCAGGTAGCTCATATTTTTTTTGGGGGGGGTGAAATATATATCCCTGCTGAGATATTAGTCGAAGGCATGTGGTTTAATTAATTGGTTATCAACAAGTCAACATCATACGTTTACCAAAAACCAGCGTTGGGAATTTGATTTGAACTTACATCAGAAATTTCATCAGCTTATAAATGCTCATTGAGCGTGAGATGGAGTAAATGCTCATTTGCTCCATCTCAAGTAAACGTCGTTTCATTGGCGAACAAAATGTATCCGCCTATATTATAATTTTTGCGTATCCAACGAAAAATTAATCTCTTTATCATATGCTTCTTCAAGGTGCAGTTCTTCTGCAAATGGAACTGATGTAAACCTTCATACTTCGAGTCATCTAAACACCTCTTTTAGGAATCTTAAGACATGCGAATATGGACTATGTTATTATTGCTCAAACAGAATGTTTGAACTTGGTGATTTACAACACCAAGGGATTCGCAGACGTTGGTACACATCCACAAAAGCATATGAATTGGGGAACAACACGGTCTGGAATTCGCTTTTGATATTTTTCATTTGCAGCACTCAAGATGCCGTAACTCCAAACGAAATGGAGGCTTCTCGTTCGAAAACAAAGTCGGCATCTGCTCAAACAAACAAGGTCAAGCAATAGCAGGAAAACTTTCACAAGCTCCTAGAAGATTATAAGAACGAGTCTATGTAAATAGACCACGATACCTGTCAAGTAACGCTGCAGTTACTATCATCTCAGAGTCCACTCATAGAAGATGGACGTTTTCTTCTCACAAATATTCGGTTATTCTTCTTGCATCTCTCATGAACAGATGTGTGAAAGGAAGTTCTTGCGCAGTTGAATTTGCATCACCGAATCACTGCGAGGGATGAAGGGGCTTTTGGAGATTGCTTGGTTGATTGTTTTGGACTTACACCTCAAGCAACTAAGACAATGAAGGCAATGTATCATGTCTTAAGTGCGTGCATTTTCCTCTAGACGGTTTGCTTGTTTTCGGAAACCGGTTAAAGATTTTTAGCGAAATTCTTTGTATGAGACCTGTTCTGGGGATTAAGGGAGGGGATGAAAAATGGATGGAATGAAAGGGGGAGCCAGTGAAAGGCGGACGTTCAGAGGAAATGAGATTGGTTAGTTGTTTAGATCACTTTTGAACATCTGAGTCGAGTATGTCACCATGGATCACCTGCGTGTCCTCAGTCTTTATGCGTGTGTATGGCGGGGATTGTGGAAAGGAAGGAACTGGAGTTTGAGGAAGCGGAATCCGTGACACCTTCGTAGGAGACTGCTTTCCGCAACGTCACCTGAAAGGCCCTAAATATGTCTCATTTCCTGGACAGGTACCTGTAACTCAATAGGTATCGACCATGTCATTTCGCATGAACACCCGGTTCGAATTCAGTGTAAGAAACGAAGCACTTTTTGAGTTTTTTTTTTCTTTTCTCTTCATCTAAATGTGAATTAACTAGTCTCATATGGCGGCGGAAAGGATTTTTATCCACCAAAACAAGGAAATTCTCTAGAAGAATGCACTCGATAAGCAGACATGGTGCACACACTGGCCTCACTCTTAGTTGATTTGATCGTAATTCCAAAACAACAACAACCTCGACAGAATTCGCATTCAAGCCCTTCAAAAATAAAAAGGATATGCGTCTTCGATTCTTCGCTAAGGAGGCATTCGAAGAAGTGAAAGAGGAAAAAAGGAAAGAAAAAAAAAAGGACAGGACAGGACAGATGAGAGTGACACTTGCACATTGTTACACACACAGCACAAACCTAATTCCTAATTAGCTGCTTAATGCCAGTGTTTAGGCATTAAAGTGAAAGTTGGAGTGGGTTAGTGTCGGAGTTGGTCTAAGTAGGCAGCCAGATAAGTTAGCAAGCATCAGCATAGCAAGTATTTTTGCACTGGTTGGCTGTGGTGACATACTTGCCGCTGCACAGTACGATACACACTCGGATAGAAGACACTTGAACAACCCCATCCAGTTCATTTTCGGGTTATGAATGGGATGTGAAGACTTCGTCGGTATTATTGAGAGATGCCGAGTGTACACTGGAAAGAGCGGAAATTCAATTTTTAGCTAAGGAGTTAAGATTGAGCCACTTCTGATGCTCTGTTCCTGCCGATATCCGGACCTCACTTCTACCTTTACGAAAAATACAATTTGGATGTATAGCAGATTGTGCACTAAGGGAAAAAACGAAGTCAGAACAGAGATTTTTAGCGAGATCATCAGCAAGAATATGAATCCAAAGAATTATATTTTGCTTCTCAATTGAACCTTCAGAGTATTGACTCCTTTCTTTGCATTGGCCAGAAACGGATTATGTTTTCTCCAAATATATGCTTAACTCATGAGCAGGGGCAAGCCAAGGGTATTTGCTGCCCTGGTACAAACTTTTATCAGCCGCCCCTAATACTGCATTGTATAATCCAAATTAGATATTAGCTACATAAAATGCCGCCCTATCAATGTTGCCGCCCGGGTGTGGTGCACCCCTTTCACTCTCGGGTTGGCGCGGCCCTGCTCATGAGCTTCGAGTCTATTATTATTATTAGCTAACTTCAGTTTCGTATAGATGAAAAGTTGTAAGGATGATTTCTGATTGAGTGAAATCCCATTGCATTGGACCTACGAGTTGTTTTATTTTTACTCTAATATATTGGGAATGGGATATGGAAACTCTTTCTGCTTATTGGAGGCTTAAAAAGTTTATTCTCTACAGCTGTGTTCCCTGATTAGACCATAAGCCTACCATTATAGTTCCTCTCCCAGAACGATAGTACCGTACAATTAGTCGCTTGTTGCGAGCGAGCAGAAAGGAGCAATTGCAACTAACTGAAAAAATAATTCAAAAAAATTCTAATAAATTATGGAGGATCAGCAAACAATGTATAATATAGATCCGTGTGCGTTCACGGGCGGCCCATAGGATCAGCAAACGATGATGGCAATTGCTATAATTACTATCCCCCCCCCCTTTCCTCCTCAGTCTCTTAGGACGGGTGGTTGGGCACTTCGAATAAGGGAGTAGTAAGTATGCATTTTATGGCTAGATCCGTGTGCGTTCACGGGATCGGTTTGCCTTTTCTGGGGGGGGGGGCACAAAAAAAAACGAGTTTCTGGGTGAAAGATCCCCCTACCTCTATATGAGACTTACTAACTTACCTTTAGTCGAAAGAGATAAAGGTTCCTCACGTCACTGACGAGAATCGAACCCAGGTCTTTCCGACCACGGTTCGATTATACCTAGCTTCGTGTATAAAAAAGGGCTTCTTGTATTCCGAGTGAGCTACGGAGGCTCTAAGATGAAATTATAAACATATAATGAACGAAAGCCACCTCTTGTTAATTGCTATAATTCATAAACACTTCAAAAGACTGTAAATACGATTTTGACATGACCCGTACTGCCGGAAACAGTTTAGATGTAATCATTCACAAAAATCGACCAGACACCACCGTTCTACAGACATTTCTTTGGCCATTTTGACTTATTTGCAGTGTCTTAAATCGTTTCTTTTTAAAACATCTTACAGCAGTTTTATCTGCCACCATTCATAATCCAATGCAGACTCATTCGTTCCCTTTTATTAACTCTTTACTATACTTCAGAGTACTGTAGGTCAAATAATCATTTAAAAAAAATTTATTTTTTTATAATCATCTGGGAGAAATATAAAATAATCCTTTATTTACAGTAACTCTTTACGATCGCACTACAACATGCAACGTTGACTGTCATTCAGCACTTTAACAGGACCACGGTCAGGCATTTTGTCGCCTGAAGCAGAGAATAAAATAGAGCCCATTCAATTCTTTTTCTTTAAGAAATGATGGTTGTTACTTAGGAACGCTATCAAAGTAAGCATTTAAAAAGATGGATCTTTTTATAATAGCATAATTGTGCATGACAATTGTACTGTTATAAAAAGATCAATTGTGCATGACAGAGAAAACAAGAATTAATATTTTCTGTGAAACTGAAAGGTATTTTTGTTCTTAAACTTTTGGTCTTCATGAGGACTCAGTGCCTCTGCTATCTATTGTTTTCTATATATTTTCATATGTTGCTGCATCCGACAGTACTGCTTAGTATTATAGGTATCACATAGTATTGGAACCGGGTCAAGATATTTTTAACAGCATGCACATTGAAGCCACTGAATGTATTTATTGGAATCGCATCAAATATCACTGCTGCAAGATCTGTGTGTGAAATTATTGATTATCAAAAGACTGGTAGGATCCCTCCCACTTTTAATGCCGTCCTCTGTTATGGATTCATCAGATTAATTCAAGAGATTCGGTCCATGAAAAAAGAAAAAAAAATCGAAGTCCACTCCATTATACAATGTTATGAAGGAATAATAGAGGGAAAAAAAATCGAACCTGCATGTTGCAGCCTAAATAGGTTTCAAGCTAGGTGCCAGTGTTTTGGAAATCAAAATTGGTTTATTTTATTTAAATTCTACTTCGACGACTTCGTGTGATTTTTTTTTCGGAGGGTGTCGAGAGGACACCGCGTGGACGAGGAACTGAACAAGAGAAGCTGGAAGATTGTTTATGTAAAAACAATAGATCGCATGCCAGACGCCCTCCTTAAGGAGTGG
This sequence comes from Typopeltis vanoorti, assembly GCF_054136105.1. NCBI lineage: Eukaryota > Metazoa > Arthropoda > Arachnida > Uropygi > Thelyphonidae > Typopeltis > Typopeltis vanoorti. The sequence continues at coordinate 18,841,224 of NC_143552.1, read as the reverse complement.
AACAGCGCAGAGGAGCGAGTGGCGGGCCTCTGTCAGCACCTTTATGTCGGCGGTTGCACACTTCCGCCGATATAAAATTTCCCTCCCATATGTTGCCCTCCCGACTTTCCACAACAATTTATGATTCCAGCATTCAGCATGAAATAATTCGCAGAACACTGTTATACCTTCTCCGACGTTGTTACGGCCAGCTGTGCCCTTTTTTTGCAGGCAATCTGTTCGAGTGGCGGAAACGTTGATTACAATAGGCGCGGCCCACTTGGCCCAACTGTCGCACAACTCATGCCACCGCCGACAATAACCCGTGGCGGCCGCTGCACCAGGCACCGCCCGCTTTCACTTTTTGTCGCTGACCTTTCGCCATCGTGTGCTATCCCGCGCCGCTGCTCCCGCCTGCCACCGCACTGTTAACAGCAATGTTCGCCCATTTAAGCCAATGGCTCGCCTTGTTTTACAGCCCGGGCGACCGTTTTAGACAACTGTAAGCTGAGGTTAGTCAAGGGAAATGCTCATAAGGCGAACCAACGAAGCGTTCACGGCTTTGGAAAACAGTGTTGGAGCGGTCGGCTACAAAATAGACGCTGAGATGATTAAGAGCCGCGAGCTTGACGATAGGAGACGGCCAGAAATCATGTTGTGGTGGTGGAGATTAAAGGCGATGAAACTTGAGGTGACTCGGGAAATGTGGAACAGTTATGCCTCACCGAAAGTCCAGCTCGCGCGCCCCGACAGCCGTTAAGAGTAACACGGACCAGTTGCTGCCAACACGGTACAACGCCTAGTTAGCCACATCCAAGAGGGAGAGCTTGAAAACAGCGCAAATAAGTTTTTAACCGGATATTTTTAAACTCACTTACATTAAAGTCGTACATAAAGTTTATGAAGGAAAAATTCGCGTTTGCTAGCGATTAGTAACAACCTCCTCCCCCACCGACTTGCCTGATGCATTGGCGATGCTCTTGCACATAAACTTGCTGCCACGAGCGTAGTTCAGTCGGCATAGTTGAAAAGATCACCGGACCGAAAAATTATTGTAGAGAATGGAGAAATTATTGCAGCACCCATTTTATGATGAAGATATTGGTGGTAGCGGCTCGTGCTGTCCAGAGTTAACACCTCCCTCCCACTTCTTTGCAATAACGGTCGTACAGTTGCTTGCTTTGCATTACTTGAGCATTGAAAATCTTTGCGAAAGAATTTTTAAGAAATGTGGTTAGTTGTGAAATCGTTACTCAAAACAATATCTTTAAGAAATTGTGTGGAGTGGATTTCCGAATGAAATTTCAGTAGCTTGTCAACGTTATGAATTCACTCCTACAGAAAGCAAATTGCAATGCTATGCTTTATGGTCTGATGCGTTATTCGGTACTCCATGAAGGTACTGGAGGAAGGTGGTTGATAACATTTTAAATTCAAATCTGTGCTAAATTGTTAGATAAGAATGCCAAACAGTTTGCGAATCCCATCAACATTAACTTCTTTGGAAATAAGGCAGAAAAGTCAAAGTGACCAATGTATTATCTATTCATCGCATGAGTTCTGTTCCGTTGGTTTGCGGGATCAAAAATAAGAAGTTTCGGGGAAAAAGTCCTTCCCCTCTTCATGAGACCTGCTAACTCGCGCCCCATGGAAAGTCCCAATGAAAATTCTTCGAGTCGTAGATGGAATTCGAACTCGGGTCTTTCCAACCAAAGGGGGGAAAAGTCTCACCTAGGCCATGAGGATGTTTTGAAATCCTACTTAACTTGGCAGATCTCAGATTGATGTGGCATACAGTTTCTCTTCTAATGTTTTTTCTTCTCTTGCAAAAGAGAAAAAGCGGCCTAACATGCAGTTGAACATGACAACTTTGAGTTCAACTACCTTCTACAAAAAGCGCTTCCTTCCGTAGTCTAAAGTTTATTTTTCGCTTAGACTAACAGGGAATAACTTTTCTAGTAAGGACTGAAATTGCCAGTGACTTTTGTGATGAAATGATATGAAATTGCGCTAGCCAACTACCCCCCCCCCCCCTCAAATAAAAAGGAAGACGGTTTTGTTATGGTCTACGAAAAGTTCAAAAGGTAAAGCTATCAAGGTGTTCATCTTCTTCTTTATTTCTTTATTTTTTACTTAAAATTGAGTGGCAAAATGAATGGAAAATCTAATCTGGAATTGTCAATTTAAGTCGCCAGTTATTTCGAGATTCTGCTCATTCAACATTCCTTTAAGAAATAGAGAGTTCGTTTCCACCACACAAGGATATTCCGTGCATAGTTCAATGGCTTACATGTGATTAATAGGCACGTGTTCGTGAGTCACCTGGAAAATGACAACTGGTCTCATGTTGTCAGTTGCTTTCGAATATGTAGAAGTGCAGTTAAGATGGTCTTTCCCCATCTAAAATTTGGCACTGCCGAAGTGTGTTTGAAATCAACTCAAAAATCGCAGGCTTCGACTTAAAGAGTAGTCACACACAAAAGAAACAGCGGATCAACTTAGACTGAGTGATATTTATTGTGGCCCGACAAAATCGATACGCGTGATATCTCCCACGCAACGGATGTAAACTTTAATCGCCTCATTAAAATCAATTATTATTAAAACGAACATTCAGGAACAACGTATTGAAAAGTAATAAATAAAAATGACAATATGCCAACATGTTAATCAGCAGCCAGACTTTATTTGTGCTGTTTACATTTATTATTTATAGTTAATTAATCACCTGTTATGCCGATTAATGCTATCATCAACACACTATTCAATTCTAGTAATATTAATAATTATCAATGAGTAATGTTCCTAAAAATATCCACCGAATATTCCACTAGCTTCTACACTACTGCTACCTCTCTCTTTCTCTGTTCTTCTTCTACGCGTTATTCCCGCTTCCTATGCAGGGTCCGCGTGTTTAGATGCGACTTCTTGTTAGTACTACTCCCAACCGACCCGTCGCCTGGTCTGCCGCTGGGGGGGGATATATTTTTGACTGTAGAGGCGTATGTTCACAGGGCCGGTTTGCGGAATGAAAAACGCCAGATAAACTGGCGGAAAAAACCCTACTGCCCGCGCCCAAGACCGGCTAACTTGGCTATGCCTGAGGAAGATCCTCAAATTCCTCACGTCTACAACGGGAATCGAACCTGGGACACTCCTTCCCCAGGAATATGGTTGCGAAGCGCAAAGCCACTAGGCTAACCGCGCGGGTTCTCTCTTTCTCTGTTGTATTACTTAAACACAACCAATAAAAAGGTAACCAACTAACTCTCCTACCCATCATAATATAATCCCTTTCACACACTTAATGTGACTCCTCTCTGAATGCCTTCAATTCTCTTGCCATCCAGTTTGCTTGACTATATAAGCTTATAATTTAATTCGCTTGTAGGAGCTTAATATTTGAAGCAAGTAAAGCGTCTATAAATTAAATTCAACAATTATCGAAATTTCATGATTATTCTTATGGCCACTGAACTTAAATTTGTTATCCAACAAAATAACCGAAATGCTGATATTCAGTAACTATTTCCTTTTATTAATCGAACTTTCATTGAAAAATAAATTTGTCCACTGTTAAAAAACGTTCAATTTTTATACTACTACGCCTGATTTATTCCATTGATTCTAATTGATTCCATCTACAATCGGGCGTAGTGGTATACCACTACGCCCGATCGTAGATGGAATCAATTCGCCCACTTATCTGTTATCTAAACACCTGGCAGGCCTCCTCAAACCACACGTCCATAATTCGGTACTTATATACGAAATTCGCAACATTTCGTAGAGAAACTGAGAGAGGGAGCTACCCATTGCAAAGCCAGTCAACATTTTAGGAAGTTTGCTCCCACAAGACATTACTTCTCTGTTCCGTCATTGTTTAACATCGAACTTTTTCATATGGAATAAAACCATATATCAGCAATTGACTGGCTTTGCAATGGGTAGCTCCCTCTCTCCATCTTGTGCTGATCTCTTTATAGAGGATTTTGAAAGTAAAATCTTATCTCAAGTAGATCCTAAACCCACAGTATGGTGGAGATACGGGGACGATATCTTTATTGTTTGGAACTACACAAAAAAAAGACCTGTTAGACTTTCTAAACAAGATCAACTCTTTACACCACATAATCAAATTCACTCTAGAACTTGAAAAAGATATCTAATTACCATTTCTGGACACTTTAATTAAGAAGCTAACGAATGGCGGTATCAATCTCTCAGTTTACCGCAAACATATCAATATAGGACGTTATTTATATTTCACTTCCTCCCTTCCACATTTCTCAGAAACTTAGCATTGCACACATGGTGAAGAACCGTGCCTCTCTGCTTACAACAGATCAACAAGACCTCCAGGAAGAACTATCCCTGATATCCACCAACCTTATCATGAATGGATTTCCTCGAAGACTCGTCCACAAGATACTTTTCTCTGGCACCCCCCCACCACCACAAAGACAACGAGATGACATACGTTATATTTCTACCATCGTCATTCATACTTAGGGACAGTTTCGAATAAGATTATAAGACTCCGATTAGGCAATTCTTAAGATCTCCAAAAGATAGCCATCCTTTCTCCAAATATGCTGGAGTTTATAACATACCATGCTCGTGCGGCTTGAATTACATCGGCCAAACTTCTAGGCGCCTTGAAATTAGGCAAAAAAGAATACATAGGTGACGTCAATAATAACAGAGAAGAAAAATCGGGGTTAGCTTTTCATTTCTCAAGAACGAACCATACCATAGAGTGGGATAGAAGCACAATTCCTTACATAGAGGACTTCCGCTCCCGAATTTTTAAAGAAGCCACAGCAGTTGCCTGCTGTATACAAAACCTTAACAGGAACTAAGGACTAATCTTGCCCGTGATCTGGAAGACCCTTATTAGATCTCTTAACTCACCAGAACTGAATTACAGTGCCAACTATAGTACGTTCCTAAATAACAAGTGAGACATGCACGCTCTATGCATGTATTGTACGCGCTCTGTTCTTTGTCAAATATAATTGGAATCGGTTGATTATAGTTTGTAACAGTTTTTTACTTTTTAGTGTCTTACATCAGTTATGTACCCTGAAGATGCCAACAGACTTAGTTGGTGAAACTAATTGGTATAACATAGTTGTTTATTATATGTACTTGATCAATATTTTTGATGATCTTAAACTGTTTAAATAAACTCAATTCTGAAGAAAACTAAGGTCATCTGAACAATTTATTACACTACTATTTACGTAATTTCTTAATGAATATATTAATCTTAAATTTCTAGACGAGTCGCCTCTTCTAACGTAAAAAACATTATTTTTGTTTCCTTTCCCTCTCAACAAGTTTGTTAATACCGCTAAATGTTACGAAAGAAATAATAATCGGAAACTATTTAAAAATAAAATAAAGATAAGACCTGGGTTCGATTCCTGTCAAAGACGTGAGGAACCTTTATCTGGTCTCTTTCGACTAAAGGTGAGTTTGCCGGTCTCATATGGAGGCAGAGCGTTTTTTTTCCCCCCTCTCCCGGAAACTCAGGTTTTTCGTCCCTCAGAACAGGCAAACCTTCCCCGTGAACACACGCTGCTACAGTCAAAAAATACCCCCCCCCCCCAACACCCAACAGCAGGCCCGGCGACAGGCCGGTTGGGAATTGTATTAACAAAAGTCGCATCAAATGTAACACGCGGACCTGCATTTGAAGCGGGATAAAGGCGCTTCAAATGCAGGTCCGCGTGTTACATCAAATTAAAGCAATAATTATATAAACTAATATTTGAACGCAATGATCTACTTTTGATCTACTTCATGAAGGAGTTCCTTCTTACACAACACATTTGTTCGGGGGTTAATATTATAATATTAATAACTAACGTTCCCCACATATTCTTATGAGCAACGCAGTAACATTACTGTTTTCTTATAGCTGAAAACTCAAGCACTAAAGTTGAACAAGGTTGACATGGGCAAGTAAGGATGTTGTTCAGTCTTGCTCTCCTACAAGCTGTGAATAGGCTCGAATTCGAATCTGCTTGAGAGCCGCATAAAAAAAAATACCTTTTTAGGTAGTAGATTGGTAGATGAAATTCATTGCGTACCGTGTTTGATCCTGTATTATGTAATACTCAAGTGCACTTACGGAACGAAATGCACTTATAAGGTTGAAACTTCTGACGAGTGAAATTTATATAAAAACAAAATAAAACATAAATATAAAAATTCGTATTCATTTGAAATCCCGATAATACACCATTTTCTCCTCATAAAAAGTCCGGATGTTTAAATTTATTGAATTACCATCGCTTTCCAACTGTTTACATATTAAAAACAATAATAAGAGTACATTTAGGAATGAAAGCAACTTTGAATTCGATTGCAATGCTGCTATGCGTTTTACAGCGCAAAATACTCCTAAAATTAAAACATTCAAAGATTTCTCTGTTGGCATTTTGCTAACAGAGAAATAGTTTACAATTATATTCAACTGTTCCTTTTTTGACTGTATTGCTTTGAGTTAAACAAACGCCAATTAATTGTGAAGTTTATTTCTTTCGAAATAATGACGCCGTAAATTGGGACGCACGTGCGGGGAAAAGAAAAAAGATTTATAAATAACTAAATATTTGGTAATTAAAGCAATGAAAACTTTTACCTTGCGAGACTGCCTCATAATGAAAACAACAAACATCTTTCACGTTTTTTAAAGAAAAATATTATTCTTTAGTAGTCATAATACTCACGGCAATTAAACTTGAAGTAATTCTGTAATTTTCCTCTTAAGAATAATCCGCATGTTTCGTTCTATTATTGTAGGGGGCAAGAGGAATCCAAGTTGATAGGGTTCGTATGTTTGCAAATTGAATTTCAATGAATGTCTCGTTCTTTCCCGAGGCAGGTAGCACGTGTTGAAACCAGACATCGTAGGCTTACTTGAAATAGAGGGAACAAAATCAGGACATTAAAACAAATATTTTTTCACTATTTTTTTTATTTTCTCACTTATTTTTCTCTATAATTCCCCTATTTACGAGGAATTAATTTCAAATTCAAGTTAAAATATGTCAGGCATTATTATTATCTGCTATATAGAAACATAGGATATAAAAGCCTTAATCTTCTTTGTCGTTTTCCTGATTGTGCGGAAGATACAGCCCGAATGTTGACATTAATTTTATACCTTATGTTAAAAAGCTTATAAAGCATTACTGAGACGGTTTACCTTAACGGCTTACCAGTGGTATATATGATTTTAAAGGAGCACAGAAACACACATGGCACATTACGAAATGAAAGAAAAGAAATGTGCGAATACATAAATCTACCAGTTATAGAAAGCGAACAAGAGGACATTTATTTTGCCAAATTATAAACAAGGGGAAGATTACTTTAGCAGAAAATACAGTAGAAACGAAGCAAACTGCAGCTTAAGAGAAGCAATAATCTCAAAACTAAAAATAGGAAATCGGGAGAAAATAAAGATATTTAAATCTAACGGAAGTAAACGAAATGAGATTCATGATGTAATTCTAATTGCTAACAAGAAGGATTCCATGATATCCTCTTATGGAATCCTTCTTGTTAGCAATTAGAATTACATCATGAATCTCATTTCGTTACAACAAATAATGCTATTTGTTGTAAAACAAATAATAGGGGGAAAAAACAATAGAAGAAAGCCAACTAATATTTACGCGTTTCATTAACTTAAGAGCTTTTAATTAAACCATGTTTGAATATAAAATATTTAAAAGTCTATAAAACATCAACCTAAACTCTGCGGAGGTCGCGGGCGAAAAAATTGCAGCGTAGGTCGCGTGTATCTGAGAGATGCATTCACTACTAGTATGTGCGATATAAAACTTAAAAAAAAAAAAGCACTGCAAATATAATACATGACGGTTTATTTATTTTCAGTTACAATCTAGAAATGATTGAACAAAGAAAAAAACAACAACTAAACCCATACTATACTGACATCGAAGTTCACGGTATCTCAGATACAATTTACTATCAAATATCACTTTCGCATTCGACTCTATCATTCTCATCATCGGACTCAAGTAACAAAATCGCTGAATCTCTTCAACATCTGATGGATTATCCAATCGATATATTTTTCCAGCCATTTTTAACAGTAAATAAATAAATAAAACAACTAAACCAATAGTATACTGACATCGGAGGTCGCAGTATCTCTCAGATACAATTTACTATGAAATATCACACACCTTCACATAACATGTGGTCAAAACTGACCGCATAAACAGTGTGGAATATCTCTCGTAATATATGCATGCGCAGCTACTCATGACCTCCAAGCTATACACTGGATATGTGTAAGAATATTTATGTTAAACAATTTGTTTGTATGTCAGATCAGCCGCGATCTCTGCAGGGTTAAATTCAGGATGAAAAATAATTCAATGAATCCACCAATCCAAGCATTTTTAACAATATGTGCGAAACAAAAAATAGGGAACAAATACAAAATTATCCAACAAATAATATAAGTAAAATAAAAATATTAAGATAAATAGTTGATAAACCACAACAGAATTTTAAAAAATCCCGAAAAGATGTATGAAGAGTGTGATTTATATCCAAAAGAATATCAGAATGGAATCGGATGATTAACATTATGAGAGCTCAAAAGTTAAGTTAGTAAGAAGTTGGAAAGCAAATGGAAAAAGGTAGACAGACCAATATTGTAAGGCATCATAAGCTTCAGTTTGAAGCACATTCGTCATATGTGCTTTTTTTAGAAAAGCACATGTGGCAAATGCGTTTTCTACAAACTATGTTGTACGCAGTAAACGAGCCATATGGAGACCGTAGCAGTTTTCCTGCAATGTCGAAATTGCTGTTTGTTGACATTGTTTTAATTGTTAAGAATGTATTTAAATTTAAAGTAACTTTATTTAAAGCTAGGAAAGTCTTAACACGAAAATGAAACAAAAATGCCAGCGAAACAGCCGCTTCTAAATTGCAGCCAAACCTTCTACTTTCTCAGTACTTGGTTGGTTTTTAAACATGTGAGATATTCTTAAAAGGAAGAAGCTGATCAGGGCGAGGGTTTATCGAAATCACTTGGCCGAAGAGATCTATCTGTGAAGGAGGAGGAAGAACACACACACGAGGGGATCTTGAAAGTTCTGATAAACACCTAGAACAAAAATGATATTAAAGCAACTGACATAACCACAAGAAAGAACATACTAGTAGCAGAGTTATGAAAGTAAGTTGCGTTATTATATTCTTATATCCTCATGTGTTCTTTCTTGTGGTTATGTTAATTGCTTTAATATCATTTCTGTTAGGTGTTTATCAGAACTTGCCAGACCTTCCCCCCTCGAATAAAGACTTTCTAGCAGTTTTTTCCTTCAAAGTGCTTCTCTTCTTTAATTACACTTGACTCTTCACTTTTTGAATGTTTGTGGCACTGAAGGCCTTTTTTGGTGGATCAGTACTATTCAACTTAGAACCGGAGGTATAACAGATTACATTCTAGTCTTTGCTCTCAAATCTACAGTATATCGTATAAATTAAAATACACCTTCATTTTTGTAAATAAATATTACATTTAAAACATAAAAAATAGAATCATAAAATGTTGAACGCAGTTAAAATTTCAATGCTAAAAATCTTCAGATTGTAATCAGCTTCTTGATGATTTTGATTGACATACAACAGTAAACAATTTTTCCTTCAATCAGTTTCACCAATAATAAGTAGTAGTGCAAACAGCGGATAGACGGTCCTGATACAAGTCCTCATGTAATTAAATTCCTTGAAGGTCCTGAAGCAATTCAACTTCTCCATATACATTCCGTATCTGAATAATTTGAGGCCAAAAGACTCAAACTCAAAAGCGACACTCATTGATGAACGACATTGTTATAAGCACTCTTCGCAAAATGCATAAGTATCTCTTACATTCCTATCACTTTGCCGGCCCGTTAGTCCATTCGTACGCAAATAATTATCCGTTAGCTCAAGCATCCAATCTCAGTCGATGGAATCCTTGAAATTTTTGAAACTTTTGTCGACTACTTCAAATTTTATTGGTTTGATCGGACAATTTGCAGACGCAAAAATTTGGTAAAAGTTTTGGAAAATTATGCAAAGGAGTACACTTTCTATGGTTGAATAAGATCAAAATGAAATTTGGCCTCCTCACAACATGCATCCGCTGACCAACACTACTCCATTTTGGGTTGCGTGTTAAAAACTATTCGAAATAATACAGCAGTAATAATTCCGCTCCGGCCGGAGGGAATGTAACAAATATATTGTACCCAGGGTATGGACTGAAATTTGGAATCAAATCGAGCGGAAAAAAAATGGGAAAGGCGAATTTATATGCCTACGATTTCCCCCAGATGTTTTCTAGATTCAACTGCTGTGAAAACGACGTCACTGCTATTAAGAAACGAAGCTTTTTATGATCGTATAAGACCCACTCGACCATTTTCTTACTCGAATATACCCTTTCTAAAAGTATAAAATATCTACAATTTTATTTTGCTTATTAAACTATTTTTCTAAAATTTATTATTATTATTTATTTATTTTGGTTTTGTTTGTTTTCAATGTTCAAAACGTTACAAAACGACAAAAGAAAGCAAGTAGATGGCGTTGGTGGAGATGGAGAGCTGTAGAGTAAGTGTCCTTCCTCAGTGAGTCTTTGGATTCCCTGGAGGTGTCACGTAGTAATAATAATCATAAATACATTTTGGTAAATATTTCATTTTCTATTTAAATATTATTTTTAGTATGGAGACAGTAATTATTGTTCTTTACGAATGTATTTTTTTATTTTTTTTTATAAAAATGACCTTGTGCCATCTTTTATGAATAGCTTGTTATGAGCAAATATTTTCTTCATATAAACCAATATTTGGTAATGATACCAAGAGAAGGGTTAATTCTATCCCGTAACTTCTTTGTCTTCCAATGCTTGTTTTCAACAGCTGTTTTGCAGGTAGTGAGAAAGGGAGGAGGAAACCGGAATTTCCATAGGGGAGAACCTTACCATCTCCATATACGAGACTAGCGAACTCGTTTTCATTTGAAAATTCATTTGAAAATTTGAATATAAAGATTTCTCGCATTATGGATCGTTCAACCCACGGTCTTCTCCAAACAAAAGGAGCTTCGCTGCTATGGAAGAAAATCTCGAAGGAAAATTATCAAATATTTTCAATGGTTTCTAAATGGAAGGCAAAATAAAAAGAAAGGTGAGAGATACATAGTGTATTTTAAGACAGAAAACTTTTTTGTTAAAATAATAAAGGCATTTCTTTATTTGGAAAGGCTTAACGATGGTCATGAGAAAAACTGTCCTCACAAATAACGTAAATAAGGAGGCAAGTAATAACCAGCTCGATATAAATTTGGAAAAAATCTATAAAATAATTCTTGAGAGCTTTTTGTGGATATATATATGACTTCAACTTATCTAATGTGAATGGATGGGATTGAGAATTGCGTACGCCAGTCCTCAGTCCACTTGGAATATCTGCATTTGGTGGCTGTCTGAAGCATGCGAGACGTAGTGACAAGATGTCTGGAAAAAGTAGCAATAGAAATCGATTTTTTTTTTTTTTGAAGGTAACGCTTGCTGTGAATCTCAAATGATTAAGATGTAGTCGCTTTCAAATTGCAACAGATAAAAAGTATCTTTGAAAATCTTTTATAATTGACGATCCTGTTTGAGAGACAAAGTATAGTACTTTTCAAGCCAGATTTTGGCTTGAAAAGTACTATACTTTTCATGGTGGTAGTCTCAACTCCGAGGTATGCAAATCGTTAGCTACCTTAATAGGTTTACCAACATCCATGAAACGGCTGGATTCGAATCCAAAGTCTGTAAAGCATAAAGATTGTAAAGCACAGAGCTGGTTACCCAGCCAACTGTTTCGAGAGAGAGAGAGATGCTGATATCATTCTCTCTCTCTGTGTGTGTGTGTGTGTGTGTGTTTTAGATAGAAAATAGCTAAGTTATTTACAAACAACTCAGCTATGTGTCCCGAAAGTTATTGTATACAAGGCATTGAATCAACACTCGCAAGTAGAATTTAAAAAACTTAGTGCTAGACGGTCAGATTTTGTGCCATAGTTTCCATTGTAAATCTACATCTGGATCAATATTTTTTTGGTTCGCAGAGAATTTACCATGGGAACTTAGAAATGCATCTATGTTTTCGTCTGTATATACAAAGATGGAGAGAATGATGTATAGGAGAGGTCCGAACTTCTATGGAAGCTTCGCAAACAAAATGCCGATAGTATTTTCTTGTCAGCATGAAGATCTTAAATGAGCTGAAAAGGTTTGCTCAAGTTTTAGAAATCTTGTGCCATTCAGTATGAAGGCAAATTTCATATGTTGTTACACATGTTTGTATCGCTGTTTTCGCGGGAAAATTCTCGAGAGCTTTGTCTGTATGTAAATAAAGACGCGAACTCAGCTGCAACGATCGATTTATTTATTTCTATACCACTTCAGCTTTCACAACGCCTCAGTGAAAGGCTGATAGCAGTTTTTAAGTTTATTTAGTTTGTAGGAAGAAGTCCTTTAAGAAAGACTTGGTCCTGGCCTTTTCGAATAAGTGGATGGCTCAACTCTAGAGACCAAAGAATATTGTTCTGCATGATTCCGCTTGTGTTTGACAGAGATATGAAGTGGGAGAGAGAACATTCAAAGAGTGTTATGTTACAGAGAATATTGGTAGAATCTGAACGAAGAACGAATGATAAATAGCTTTCCCTGATTGAAGAGATTACTCTTAAATTGTTTGATTTATTCAGCACAAAGGACCCTTCCGTCAGAAATATCAGGTAATGAATTTTGACAATACACTTAAAAATAATAAAATTATTTTATCACGAGCACAATTTTTATGTTAATCACATCCACTGAAGAATATAAACCTATAGTACATTGTGGTACATAATTCAGAAAAATCACCTTAGAAATCAAAGATGGAACTCTCAAAGTCAGTTCAGATCCTGAGGAGTAAGGTGGTGGGAGTGGTGAAGAAAAAAAAAGAAGAAAATTCATCTACCACCCGAACATCAAACTTCTGTGATGGATTCCTTGAAGAAATCTGACTGTATGCTTCTCTGCTGAAAGAGCAACGCGTCATCAAATTGAGAATTTAGTGATTATTGGATTCTTCTTAACTAGATGATAGCATAATGGCTTAAAACATTCAATATGCTTTAAGTCAAGTTCTGGAGAAAGAAGATAGTGGTTAGATGCATCTGCTCTGCTACTGCTGTTAATTTTATTAGTGAAATTATTGGTGCGCTGTTATGATATTGCTCGGATTTTCGAAGGTCACTTGACATTCTCAACAGCTACTGCTGAAGTCAGCCAAGTAGCTTATTCTGAATTGTAACCAGACGGATACTTCCGTGATGCCGGCACAATTTTGTTTACATATGTTTTTATCATTATTATTTATGAGATGTCACTTGTTTTTTTAGATGAAATGCGTAAGACAGTTAAGGAGGAATTGGCTCAAATCAAGTATGATGCTGCCTGTACGGATATCTGGAATATTTTTTTCTTATCACTCACTCCTTTAGAATTCTCTGAATGAACTAGCATCCCTTTCCTCCCTCAATCTTCCCATACTTTTCGCTTCAATTTAGTGATGATCAGCAATTCTCAGGTATCGTAAGGAAACCACTGTCTTCCAAATTCGGTTGAAACAGAACTATAAAGGTGTCTGTAAAGAAAGAGAAAAAGAAGGAGAAAAGAAAAACCGAGAATTTTGGTCATTTTACGCTAACTTACAAGTGCTTTAATGTTAATCTGGCAGGTTATGTCGTCCTACTGAATATATATCCTTCAGACAGACAGACGTGGTTAATTGTTAATATTTAATTTGAAGTCTGAGTTGGAGTAGATCGAATTCGGGATCCGATGATTCTTATAATACTAGTCAGCAACTTTTGCAGTAATTCACCGAGAGATAATTGCCGAAAAGATTAATTGAAAGAAAGTTGGACTTTCTCATGCAACCCAGAACAGCTGACTTTAACCCTTAAGATAATTGGATTCAAGGAGCTGCTTACACCGTGGGAAAGCTTTGCAGCTATTTGTTGATGATATTCTAAAAGAACAGTTTCATTGCGTAGTTCTCCTTTGCCAACACTGTCATAATAAAAAAAAGGGGGAGGGAGAGAAAAGAAACTTGTATTTTCCTATTGCACTGGCCACTTAGTATGCTGCTTCATCTCCGCAGTAGGTCACCGAAGAGATATTTTTCAAATAATAATAAATAAATAAAAAGAGAATACGAACAGCATCGACCAGAGTCGTTCGTTGTAAGCGTGTCGTCCAAGAATTACAAATTCGTTCCATCAAGACGACGTTCCAAATAATTGTAAACTCGTCTTGTAATTTTTTCGCACATCTAGACATGATCAACACATTTCCATTTCGAAGGATAAAATCTCGTCATCACTTTATCCTATAGAGATAACGATGAGATTTTGAATGTCTTCGGGCCATTCTGTAATCGGGAAGTCCTTTATCAACATTTCGACTTTTGCGAGTGTTGAGTTAGACGTAACTCGCCAAGAAGCAAACTGTCCACATGACTAATGATTTCTGTTCGCTTATTTATTTATTTTTGCATTTTCCGCGTGTCTTTCTACTCTACATGATTCAATCATTCAATAAGATTTTAATTATCGCCATCATTTTGGTTGATTATGGAATTTTCCCCAAGATTTCACAAAGGTAGTTTTTTTTTTATTTAGTCTTATTAAGTGAATGAATTTACCAAAACAAAGAAATGGGAATAAAAACTTTGCGGTCAAAAGCCCTCTTGAATCAATAATTTCTTTTTAAAAATTAAATTTATGAAGTCAGCATGGAAACGAAAAAATTCATGCAAAGAGGATTTTCCATATGTTCAGATTCTTGCAGTTCATGTAGAGGAAGGATTTGAATCCTGTCTTAGTCGCGAGGAGCATTTATAAGGCCTTTTTTAAATGCAGGTGAGTTTAGTTGGTCCCTCGTAAAAAGGTGAGCGAAGGAGTGAAAGACTTTCTTACTCTCCTCTCGGAAACTTAGTTACTTTGCTTAATTAAGTTCTTAGCAGGAAAACTACCTTTAGTCGGCATACGGGATTCGAATCCGGATCATTTCAAACAAAAGGACATCGTTCTGGCTGTCCATAGGAAGCAGTTTCATTCATTAATGAAATCTACCTCGCGGGGGGGGTAGAGGAGATTCAGCATGCGTATAATCGCACTTCGCCATGCGGGAAATCAAGTTCCACTGGACAAATAGCTCTCAAATTTACATTTTGCTTTTGGAAGCAGAGATGGAAGTCTGGTTTTAATTTGATCACAAAATCGGTTTTGAGGAAAGTAAAAATTAAGTAGACCAGAGAGAACTCAGCAAACAGAACTTAACCATGAGAGGAATAAAGAGGAGCAGTTTGCTGTAGCCCGGATACTCAGAAATCCATCTAGCAGAGGAAAACAACTTTTCTTTGAGAAGGAGTGAAGTGGATTGGAGATTTTTATATGTAAGTTTGCACGAATTCAAAATACGGCACTGCCATAGTTGAAAAAGTTTAAGTAAATGCATTTTCAAAGTTGTATTCGTAGTATTTCCTTCACATCTAAGATCCCATATGACAACCCATCCATTCACAAATCGAATCCGGTTCATCGCACATGTTTTCTTTCATTTTCATATTAATTTCACACTTCTGTCTCAAATTTGATTGTTTTGTTTCTTCTCAGCCTTCCATCTGTGTGCCGAAGAAGTTAACTGCATCTACAGAAATAGCTTACATCTAAAATTGGTAGGCAAAAAAATATTCTTTTATGTTTGTTTTCTCACAAAGTATGATCTTACGGTAAGTCGGATACAAGCTTCATTACTCAGGAGTCTGTTTATGTGAGGTCTTAGCGCAGGATATTTAAAAACAGGTTAACTTAATGGAATTAATACGTTATTCTGAGATAGCTTTGATTGCTCATAACGGGTAAGAGAGAGAGAGAGAGAGAGAGAGAGAAATGATGAGAATCTACACCACGATTGCAGAGCATACGTTTCTTTAGAGTATAATCATCATTACATTTTCTTCTTTACATTCAGGTATCGCAAACTTCCTATTTAAGTCCCCCCCCCCATACTCACTTTGTTGTTGTTCATCAGACAGAAATAATCTTTCAATGCTGCGGTTGTGAATTTTACTTTATAAGGATTTAAAATTGTTTTAACGAGATGATGTTACTGTGCCCGAAACCTTTAAAAATATACCGACGCTTGTATACGCCATTATCTATTGCATTTTGTGATAAGTTTTGAAAAACCATCAGAGCATCTGGAAAGAAAAGAAAGGAAAAAGAGTTCCACTTTCTTAGATGCGTGGAGAGGATAGAAAGGGAGGACACGAACTCTTTTTCGTTTTATTTGAGCTCTCTAATGACACGAGCCTTGGTTACTAGGGGCAGCACCCAGGGGCCCCCTGATGCGTTTTTGTTTCTCACGTCTTCTAGATGTTTCTCCCTGTCTGTTTCATGCATGATGAAAATGGAAAGTCGCTCTTACTAACAACCTCCATTCTCTTTCGCTTTATTTGATGTTGACTGCGCAAAGCACCATCTCTTCCCGCCCCTGCACTGGTCCCCGTTTAATTCGATTACGATGTTACAACCGATTGCCAGAAGTTTTCCATCGTTGATAGCCTCCCGGCGAAAGCAGAGCCATTAAAAGTAGCGACCACACAATCGGGCTAGCGAGCATGAATATTCGCAATCTGTGTTAGCTGCACTTAATGCAACGTACGAGAAGAAGGGTGTAGATTGGTGGGAGGGAGGGCGGCAGAAAGGCAGAGGGGGGGGGAAGAGTAGACAGAATGGAGAGCATTGTTATGGGAGGAGACGGAGAGCGTGCTAGGGTCAATCGATTCCACCGACGGCACGCGCATTTTCATCGCGTCAAGCCAGATAATCGCTCAATTTTATTCGTTTTACAGCGGCGTCATTTTTCACCCAATCCGGGGCCTGACAGTGCACTTCCTTTAATCAACCGGCCTTCATTAGGACGCTATGATGTTCTGTGATGAGGAGAGAGAAAGGATGGGGTCGTTTTTCTGATGCCTCTGCGGAGCGACACGCTGCTGCTGCTGGCATCCCTGATCCCACTGTTTTCTGTCACGTACTCTGGCGGAATGTATTTTTAAATTAGGGTTAAGAGATGTTAAAATGCTAATAGCTTTTTTCCTGCTCGCATCACTTGGAGAAGGTGGACTTCTTGCAAACTGAAAAAAGTGATTTGTCCCCTTCTCCTCCCCCCCCCCAGGAAGGCTTGAACGCTTCTGAGAGGTTTATTAGTGTGCTTATTATTACTGTACTTCTTTTAAAATCTCCCTCTAAAACCCCCCTTCTCTCATCTTCCTCGTCTTTCCATTTTACTTTGTGGGTGCAAAAATGATTACAAAAACGAAGGTGTAAAATCAGATGCAAATGAATCAGTTTATTTCACGCTACTTAACTCTCTCTCTCTCGGCAGCTCATTTTCAATTAAGATAAAACATGTTAAATTTTTTTAAAAAAATATTGCTACTTTAGTTTATTAGTCCGTCATAATAATTATTTTGAGCATGAGAGAGCTTATTGTGAAAATCGCGATGTGATAGAAGACTAAAATTAAACTTCTCCGCATCAACGATAATCAGACGTCGAGTTATTTGAACTACTCAACAGACTTGTAATTTGATATTTGCGGTCGCATGGACACGAGATTGGCAAGCCTCATCTTCTTTCATTGTCCGAAAAGAACTTGTTGTAATACTCTTCCAAAAGTAGTATCTTCCAAGGGAGTTTTAAAAATACTTTTAACTCGGTCAAAATTTGGTTTTATTACGAGCAGGCTTATGGTTTTTTTTTCACTCCTGACGTCTTTATTTCGACCTTTATCACAACTAAATGATTAAATTAGCAAGCTTTTTCTGCTTAGTAGGTACTGATTGAACTCGATTAAACGAATTGCATTTATATAAAGCGCTAACCAGACCTCTCTGCCATTCGCTAAAACAAAACTAATACAATTTAACTTAGGTTGTCTTACAACAATATATATTAATTCCATATAAATATATATTAGTGTTAATTTGCTGTTTAAAAAAAAGAAACGGATTCTATTTTACTTTTACATCCGAGTAATCTGCATTTCTATAACGTATATGCTGTCCTCATGGGGATCCAGTTTTGTATTATTACAAACTTGTACTTTTATCCGCTTTTACGTATTTAGCTATGTCACAAGATCACACGATATTTTCTGTGCGTTAAAGGCAATGTACTTTTTTACATATTTATTTATTTTTATAATCGCACTTTTATAAAGTTCTGTAAGCCATTATTTTTGATTGTCCGTTCTATTTTGCAATTCACAGAATCCAACTGGAATTATAGCCCGTAATTAAGAAACGGATAAAAGGATAAACTGTTTTTTAGTCCAATAGCCATTTTATTTACTGTATACTTTGCCTATTTGTACCATATTCTAAAGAATAATAGTAAATAAAAGTAAAGGATATGCTTTGATTTTGCCATGCTTACTACTTTTTTGGGTGGGAGGGGATTCGAGTAAGTTCTCAAATATGTGCTTAGAAAGCGAACTTTTTCAATGCAAACTGTTTATCGTGCGCAAGTGAAGTCTTGTTTGTTGACGCAATAATTAGAATGATTATCACCTAGAAAGAGGCTCTGAAGATAAGTGATTGGCCGCATTCAGAAAACGTTCTAAAATTAAATCTGTGAGTTAAACATGTTTAAACATGAATTAGTTAAACATGCAGTCGAAGGTTTGGTTTCGAACGTTGTTCTGTTCTAATGCGAACTGAAATTCAATTTGCTTAACTGTTCCTTTAAAACAAAAATGCTTGAGATAAATAAAACTGAGATTCTATCCTACGCAGCATTATTACTGTGTATCAGAGGTATTCATCCTTTCAGCATTGGACTGCACATCAAGTTAAGTGAATGAGGCTAGCAGTGTCATCCACATTTAAACTCGAGGAAAGCGATTTAGTCGCAGAAAACCAACAATAAAATATATTCAAATATCGAAAACACAATGAATTATTGAATTTATGTAAATGTTTTCTTGAAAGGTGCGAAAATGTTGCTTGTATGGCAGGGAAGGGGTGGGGAAACCCCGCGTCTCCAGGTGAACAACTCTTCCCACGTTGCTTAATAGCGTTAGGAATTAGTGTAAGGAAAGGCTAATAAAGTTCTTCACATCACAGAAGAGATTTCGGTCTAGGTCTCTTTTCAAGAGAAGAGATGAGCAACAAACCCGCCCAGAGACAGCGAACGGGACAAAAGATGAGCAGAAATATTAACAGCAGTCACAACGAAGCTATCCCTTGCAGATCTGTTTAAAGAGTCGTGTTCATTGCTGATAATATAAGTAATGTTAAAGTTGAAAAATAGCCTTAAAATTCCATACTTCTATCTGGTTAGAGATTTAAGTTGTGACCTTTCAATAAAAACTTAAAGTATCCGAATTACAATTAACTGGTCAAAGGTTAGAACATTGTATTAATGTTCTAACATTTGTCCATAGCAGGAGAGTAACATAACCAGCCTCACTTTAATAACTGTGTAGTTGGTGAAGGAAATATTTTTTAATGCTGGTTCAGAAAACAAAGAGTCGAAGATCTAATGCTCTTAAAGACACATCAACATAAAATATATTTCAAAAGCCATTGCAGCAGTGGCGGCGGCTCGTCCATAAGGACTGTAGGGCTGCATTGAATGCAGCTCCAAGGTTGAGTATACCATCCAGTACTACTAGCTAGTATACTCAACGCCGAAACTGCATTCAATGCAGCCCTTATGGACGGGCCGCCACTGCATTACAGTGTTATCAAAGTTGTTATCCAATAGGTTCCAAACTATTTCACTGCCCATTCTTTATGGTGAATTTCCTCTGAAAATC
This sequence comes from Typopeltis vanoorti, assembly GCF_054136105.1. NCBI lineage: Eukaryota > Metazoa > Arthropoda > Arachnida > Uropygi > Thelyphonidae > Typopeltis > Typopeltis vanoorti. The sequence continues at coordinate 18,821,264 of NC_143552.1, read as the reverse complement.
ATTACAAATGAAAGGGAGTGAATTGTCTTTTCTAATTCATAGCAGTGAAAGAAATATAGCATAATGAGGAAATTATTAGCATAGAACTAACTAATATAATTTAATTATAAGATCTATCTACATAAATTAGAGATAAAATAATAATTATTACATTAGACTACAACAAAGTTCCAGGACTCATTACCAATGGGGGCTCGTCCATAAGGGCTTCATTCAATGCAGCCCTTATGGAAGAGCCGCCACTGCTCATTATCCCACCTATACACTGCATTGCACTACACAAACTACTGCCAATTACAGTATTTTTGCCTGTTTTTCGAGAAGAAAAATTCCACTGTCAAGGATATCCGGAAGAAAAAGAATCCTGCTCTCTGCGTATGAACTGAAAGAGTCCATATAAAGATTGCTCACGGCTCGATGAGAGGTGAATGCATATCTTTTCCAAAAGAAGGACTTTGGCTTATCTTTCTTCTAATGTGCTATGGCGGAGATTACTTGAATATCAAGTGACACTTCAGCGGCTAAGCAAATCGAAAAAGAGAGAGAAGAAAATTCAGTTAATTCCCCATGTGTCAGAGGAAATTGTAAAGATTTGTCAAACTAAGCAAAAATAGTGTCGTAAGGATTTTCAGCTTCTTCCCCCCCCCCCCCCCCACACAAATCACAGATTTGCAATTTAATCTTAAATATCCGCCTCTGTCGCCGAATAGACAGGGATGAAACGAACAAAATGAAGGTCAACATTTCCTTGAAATTGTGGAAATGAAGAAGACTTTAAGATTGAATGCGGCTTGAATACGAAACCACAGATAGCGCTGCAACTATCTGTGGTTTCGTAGGGAAAAAATAATTCAGAATTTTTTTTAGATTGTTGGTGTTTATTATAAAGTGTCATTTTGTGATTATTAGCATTTCAGCAATATTTCGATTTTAAACATTCCGATAACACTTGCATTCTTACCAATGCTTTGTATTAGCATTAACTCATGTCGATATGCAATATATTCTGCTCAAATAGTTCGTCTTCATAAAACGAAAGTACTCAGCAAGAAGCACCTCACTTGAGAAGAGCTTTGAGCACCACAGCGAGGTGCTTTAGGCGCTTCTTAAGGACATTGGCTTATGCAGACAGCCTCATTCTGCACTTGCCAAGGCTGGAAACACTCCCAAAGGGATGCATTATCCAGATGAAGGTGATTGTTAGAAGACAGATAAAAGGGAGTTTGAAGAGGTAAAGTGGTGAGCAACAAAACAATATTTCAAGTAGACTGTAGCATCCAGAAGTAGCTCCATCGGCATGCGACTTAACGTGCCGTGTAAGAACCCTTCGCGCTTCTTACATCCTTGTCACTTAGCAAGCCAGAGCCGCCATCGATTCATGATATTATCGCCATATGCATGCTCTGCTGTCCGCATAGAACAACTGGAACCAGGATTCGTCTTACTACATAGGTTTTTTTTTCATGTGTCCATGTTGTTAGTGTTTTTGTTCATGCTGTACGCTTATCTGCTTGCTTTTAGTTAATGGAAGTGGAACTCAGTAAGGTCGTCAACTATCTTTGCTCCATCCGTGACGATAATAGCCGATCTACCATACGTTTTGGACTGCTAGTTTTTGAGACCATTATTACATTAATGCTCTGATATTTTACAAATCCACTAGTGTCCATTAAATCCATCGATGCTTGTAACCCACCATCGGCCTCACTTCAACAAGCTGTCGCAGGATACAAGACTGCTATTAACGGATTTTTTTTTTTTTTTTTTTGAAGCATTCTCGGTATATTAGATGCTACTGTGTATGAACCCACCATTGATGCGCGTGATACCGCATCGACATTTCTCACATCGATAATTATATCCTGTTCAATTAAATCCCGCTCAAATATCGCAATCTACGTTACACACAATTCATATGCATTCACTTACCCTGCATTTATGATTGTTGCTTCTTTTCACGAGATTTTAATTAATTTCTCTAACAAACTTCAATTCCATCTTCTGAATGATTCTAAGCATTTAAAATAAAATACAGTTTAAAAAGAAAAACAATATTATAACTGACTTATTACCTTTTAGTTATTATTTGAAACATTTTTTTTTTAATTGGGAAACAATTCACCTTACGTACAACTCGTATCTTTAGTAGGCTGTTTCAAACATTATAAAACAAAGTTTAAAACGCATGACTTTTATTTTTAATGTCATCATTTTTTAATTGTTCATTTAAAAGTTTACGAGAATTAAGTAATTGTATTGACAATGTCATCAGTATGCTGAAGAAAGTAATACTTGCTACCAAACTAGAGAAGCAAAGCAATCTAAAGCTTAATTAACAAAGAGATACCATAAATAAACACATCGCACTTGATCACAGCTATTGCGATGCTTTATCTGTAGCAAGGTAATGAATGTATGATAGAATTGCTGAGTATTGCATAATAACTGGTGCTTCCATCTAGTGACTTAAATGGGAAACGATGTTCATAAGAAGTACAACAATAAAATACTTTAAATAATCATCATTGTTCTTCTATATTTGTTTTAAAAAAGCTCGAGAATGAGTATTAGTTGCCCATTTGGTCATTTCCATGGGTTTTTCAGTTTGGTGATGGTTGATAAATTCCAATATTTTATCTATGCATTGGAAAACATAATGCCGAAGTATCTCGCTCATAATTCTCATTTCTTCCACCAGGCACCTACATGGAAAAGTCAAATAATATTCATGACCGTTCACTTATGAAGCAGCATCTGGTTCCTATAGCAACATGAAAATGCAACGATCATTTTCGGGATCCTCGTTACCTCGCTGTTTCTCTTCTCTATCGACAAACCGATATCGGCCTACCTACGAAGAAGAGAAAACTTCGAACCCTTGATGGCAGAGATGTTAAGCCCAGGCGCGCAATGAAGAACAAAATTTCCGAGATTGAAGCCTCATATTTCATTGTGTTTTGGCAGACATGCGAAGAACGTCACTTCCTTTATGTTGATACCGGTATGGAGAGAGAGTTTCTCATCTTTTGCAATGCGCTGCTTTATGACTCCAATAGAGGAGGCTTCTGTTGATGCAGCTTGCATTCTACAAGATGTATGTGGCATGGACATTGTTTGTCTACTCTGGCTCGGACCATTACTGAAGTTGCTGCGCGATTTCCCAGCCTTCTATGAATACAGATACGAAAGCTGTTTGCTGGCAATTCTCTTGATCGTTATGAGTTCGCTTGGTAACCCTACTTAGTTATCTAACTTTAGTCCTGATAATATTACACGCCATCGAAGCAATATCGTTTGGAAAGAAGAACGTCAGTGTAGTCTTCAACAGGAATATGCAGAAAGGAAAGAAGAAGGCAAAACGATGCAGAATGAGCTACATTTTTATGAAATAACCACCAGGGTCTTCCAGCAGTTTATTTTGTATAAAGTCACAGGTGCCAATGGTTTAATAAGTATTTTAACTGCTTCGCATACAACCCCGTTAATTCGATTTAATATCATTAAATAATAATTTCAAATTTTATACTAATATTTGGCGATGTTACTAAAGGGATTAGAATGACTCGTATATACAGCAGGAATCTTGGATACGTGGGCCATATGTGGCTCGATAATTGGAAACGGAGGACTGCAATGATGTTTTCAGTGAAATGAGTCCTTTTAAGCATCGTGTTTATTTTTTATTAGTTTGTTATTTCTTTATTTTTATGCTAACATAGTTAAAAATCACTGTAGTTTCTCAGCTGTCTGAGAAAACCGTTTCTAGCAAACCGTTTATAAACCATTGACCAAATTCTCGGAGTCAGCAACAACTGCATCAGCTGACATTTCTTTCAATTTCGGATGACATTTTTCAACTGACAAACTCACTTTATGGAAGTCGAAAGAAGTAAAAAACAATATTTCTTTAAAAAGTATCTTTGTTATATATTATATTCATAAAATTCCAATTTCGGAAATCTATTTCATGTTGCTTTATATTTTCTTGTGCTAATATTGATTCCGTTTGCTCTAAAATTTTCGAGCTGAAAGTCTCAAATCACTGACGGCAGCGAGTGCTGACATTCTTTTTTGTGTGTTTGTCATTCGCTTTGCCTTATTAAATGTCTTAATTTTCGATATACCACGAAAATATCAAGGAAATACCCACACTGATGTTGTCCACAGATAGCAGCACAGCGATGCAGTCCGAAAGTTATTTGATTTTGACCCCCCCCCCCCCATTGTTCTGGAATGGTACTTCTGCTGAGGCTGTTTCGGCTTCCAGTAAATCGGATGGTTTCACGCTTGCGGAACAGGGTCAAAAATATTACAAAAAAACAAAAAACAAAACAGAAAGCTTCAGAGGATTTATTATGAAAGAAACTTAAATTTTAAATATGTTACCGTAAAATAAAACTAAAGATATTTTCAAATGATATTAAAGTGAATTTTACTTTTACTACGATTTTATAGAATTAAGTTAAAAATTACTAACATAAGGAGGAATAGTCTTACGTTTTCTTGGCAAAAATTTTGAAGATTTGAATAAAATGACAAACGCTGCATTGGTTACCGAATAGAGTGATGAGTCGGGGTAAAAATAACAGAGCAATTTTGCATAACTACACACTAGCGACTCGTGTTTTGTTTTAAAACAATTAAGTCAGTGATCTGTGGATCCCCTTATGATACGTTAATAGGTTGCATAAGGAATTCTCAAGTTTACATATATTTCAAGGAAATTTCCACCTTATTTTTACTTCTGTGAAGCAGGAAGTGCGTAAAGGTCGAAAAGAAGATGTGTTAGGAAATCCACTGAAGCGGTGATGACGCCACTTTCTCGAGTAATCTACTGGGGCACACACGGGCTGGCCAGAATTTTGGAATCATTTTCCATCGCTTCGAAGTGTATCGAAAGAAATTATGCGATCATCTCACGTGGTTGCATTCTACCCTTTGGGATCTGAAACCTGGGTTGCAAGAAACATAAATCAACGCGCTATTTCAAAGTATACAAGGATGATTGAAAGAGGAAGCGCATCTGTTTTCCACTGAGAGTACTGGCAGGATTAGAATATTTCAAAATTGGACCGCAGTTGCATTGTAGATAACATTTTAATTGAACTGATGTTTAAATGTCCGCACAGGCAAGTTGATTGATATTTTAGGTAGCGATTAATCTATATGATCACGAGTCATGTGCAGGGAAATCCGAAGAGTAAGAATTGAAGACACCACCTTTGTAAACCATTCCTTTTTGATAGAAATATGATCACAACAGTGTGATGGCTTTAGAAAAGTTTTCACATATTTGCCGGAATCAGATAAATCTCCACTAATAAGCTTGGAAGAATGTGTGGACTCTTTAATTGGAAGGAGATTCTCACTCGCAAAAGATTGTTAGCCCATGTACATTAGTACCATAGCCGGCAAACCAGAAGTGGTTTCGAATCCTGTCTGGGGCTCGATAGAATTTTTTTGGAATTTTCAGCCGAGTATCTTATACGAAGATAGAATCGCTTTCCTCTTAAAGACAAATAAATCAGTCATAATATATGCAAATCTGATATTATCCACTCGTCGCATGGACTTTTCTACTGTGCTATAATCTTAAACAACTACAATGATGTCGCGCTCTCTTTTGAACCAACAGAATAGATAGCCGCATCGAGCAAGACTTTTCTCCCTCCTCTCCTCCACTGAGCATGAAGGAGATAAAGTAATAGGGTGGGGAATATTCACTTGTCACGGACTGGGGGACTGATATCTCTGAAGGCAAAATGCTTCCATGTCTTAAACGATTTTTCAGATTACTACATCCCACACTTTAAGGCGATGACCGCTTTCAAAATGATAATGCTTTGTTCCTCGGTGATTTAGGGATATGTGGGGACATTAGTCATCTCTCTCCCTCCTGGTCATTCTGGTCCTTAAATTTAAATCGGCTTAAGTAGCCATGCAACGTATTTACTGCTATCGTAGCAGAAGGACTTATAGGTATTATTGCTACAGGAAGAGTGGCATCTATACTACGTCAAATTCAAGGCGCTGTTGAACAAACAGGTGCGTATTCTTATATGATACTAAAGCAGAGTTTATTTTTGCTCCACGTAGCGCGTATAGTTCAATACATTTGAATCACTAATATCCACTCCTCCCCCCACATGCAAAACATACCCGTAATAACTAGACTGAGATTCTATGCGTCAGTATTCCTTCTTTACACAATCACAACTCGACCCTACTCAGTCATTCTACGTTTCTTACCTCACACGATAATACGAATCCTGAACATTTGAAAATGCATTTGTAATAGGAATTTATATTTTTATTATATGCGAATCCAATCCCATCCACTATTGGTTAACACATTCAGTACTCCGGATAAGCTGAGAATTAAATAAACTGAAACCTTCCCCTGAGACACTAAGCAGGATGCTTTTGGAGTCCCGTCAGGCTTCCAGTAAGCAATGTGGGTGGTCTTACACTGGGCAGTGAAATTCATCTATATCTCAAGAGATTCCCAAACGCTTACGGAAACATCTAACGTTTGTAAATCTTCCAGTGATTTTTTTTGTTGAAGATTTTTAACTTTCTATGAAACCAATTTCAAGAAAAAAAAATGGCAATCCACTCACTAAACATATTCATCGAATGTGAACTGCATTTATTATTTTTTTAGAAGCAAAATTAAAATTGTTTCTATACTTCATGGCAGTGCTTTACTGCAACGGCGAGGTTTCCATATCTGACTGTCGAAATGCAGTCAGAAAAGCAGAGCTGCGACTTCTCTCAGAGCCATTCCGTAGCATTTCAAAATTTGTCACCGCAGTGGATTTGTAAAGTTATGTACCCTGCACGGAAGCCCCTCTGATTCTTTCCCTTCACTTTCGCCATTGGAGCAAACATAAATAATGCCAGAACACGCAGAAATGATCGCCCCCAGCCGAAAATAAAGCACATCCGCCATGAAATGCAACGTCCGCTAAGGCCAAAAATAAAAATAAAAAATGCTAACTCGTTCTCCCGTTGGTGACACTGCATAGACGCTCTGTTAGCGAACATTCTTCCCTCAGATTGACCGCCGAACGCTCTATCGACCCCGAATCGATGGTGTCATAGACTTGACTGTCCGTGGCCATCACTGTCACAAGCCGAAGTCACCACCCTTCGATACAGCGAAGATTCTTTCGTCAACAATATGTCCCTTCTCAACAGACCTAACAGACGCAGAAAGGGGGAGGGCAGAGGGGATGAGACAAGAGAAGATTCCCTTACAGGGTCGTCTTCTACCGTTGGCTCTCCCGCCGTGAATAGTAGTGTGGCGAATATGAAACTGTCTCGATTTAATCAGACGGAACGCCCGAGGAACATCGTTCCCCGGCACGAGCGCGGCAGCTCTGTCATAACGTGAGGTCAAAAGGCGCCGACGGAACGCTTGCTGTCTTCCATCAAGCTAATGGAAGAAGCAGGCCGACTTTGAAACATTGCGACAAGAAAGTGGCGAAGGCGATTTTTATCAAGCTAAACAGAACTGAAGAAACCTTTCTTGTTGATGGCCCCCTGCATATGATGAGCCGAAAGTAGATGCATAAATGCGCGCTAGCTGTAGCCTCCCCACTTTCCGTCGCTCCGCGGGAACGTCTGCGTTCAGACGACAGCGTCTAATGGATGTGTGTGTCCCTCGTGTCTTGAAGAATTGCAAGAGAAAGGTCGTTCTTTACATGGGCTCCTAGTAGATGTTTGGAGCCTTTTAAAAATAATTTTTCTAGAAAACATCCCAGTCTCAAAAATCCATTATGTCTCTCTCTCTCTTGCTTGAATGCAAGTAATGAAAGAAGATGCGTTTCTTTTAAAATTCGTCCATTAACTGCTATAACCTAAAGTAGATGGAAAGATTTATTTAGTTGTTCTCCACTGCTCACAACAATTCTCTACAAAAGGATGCTCTGCTTTTAAATAATGCACGCTCTTAATTATAAAATATCATTTAAGCAGCATGTAAATAAGCAATGTTTCCACTAGCGGCTTATTCAATTTGCTGCCTTGGCTCTACCTCTTCATTGTACTAAAGCTGCGATGTTATTATCACCCGCTTATAAGTTAACACACTCATTCCTGGTGCTGCGATAGAAATTATAATGAGAAGAATTTAAATACAAATTTTTCTTTACATCTGCATGCTATTTTAGTATCCGACAACTGCTTTTAATGGAATTATTTTCATTGTTGCTGGTTTATTTGCTGAACCAGTGCGTGCAAACTGTGATCCCTCATGAGGAATGGAAAATTTACTATTACGAAATAATAAAATTAAATATTTAAAGTGAAATTATCCCGTTGCTCTATTTTTTGATTATAAATATAAAATAGCAAAATATGGACAATAAAAACAAAAAAAGATTAATGGCGATTAAAATAAACTATGAGAAAAAGAGCGAAAGAAATGAAGAAATAATGAAAGAATTAAAAAGACCAGTAATAGAGAAAATTAAAAAAAAAAAAAAATATATATATATATATATATATATATATATATATAAATAAAAGAAATTCTTTTAATATGCTTCGTTAAAACAGAAAGATTACCGAAACAAGTACTACAATATAAATCATTCTGGAAAAAAGCAAACCAGATCATCCCTTTAAACAGATTTAATAGTTTTTTTTTTTTTTTTTTGTAGGCTCTGAATCCATTCTACTAAATGGATTCAGACTGCAATAAGTCTGAATCCATTTAGTAGAATGATGACAACTTTTTTTTTTTTTTTTTTTTTTTTTTTTGTAGAAACACAAATTTTGCCAGCGTAACCAAATTGCTCATGCAAAATGCACTCATATGTAATCTATTCGGTAGCATTTTTCTCATCTTTCATATGCATTCTCCCCCTTCCCCACTTTTAACGGTTTTCTGTTTTGAGGATAAAATCGCCAAATTGTTTCATTTGGAGATAATCTGCATTTATGAAGACTTCTTTTGTAAAGCCCAACAAAGGAAATCAAGGCAACGACAAAATTGTTGATCTAACCTGTCTTTCTTTTCCACCCCCAGAGATAACTTCTCATTAAATTTAGAGTATTAACTTCCAAGATGCTTAAAAATCGAATAACCAGTCAGCTTCAGATAGGATAAGTAGGGTAATCATTGTTGTGAAGACATGAAATAATTTCTGATTGAACGCTGAAGGAAGTGATTCAGGATTATGTTTCATAAATGTCCCAGTTTATGCAGTAAAAATCCCATTGGAAGTCCGTTCCTTAAGCAAGTTTCTGCCCCATTATGAGCTGTACATAGTTTCAAAATTCACTGACAATCTCGTCAAAAAGACTGACATGTACATTTGCTTTATCGAGTATGAGAAGCCAAGTTTCTATTAGGAAAATCTTGCTACCCTTCTGTGAGACCGATGAACTCACCGTTAGTTAAAAAACGTAAATAGTCCTTCTAGACCATACATGTAGGAAGATATCTTCAGCCAAAAGGTTTTCTTACTGTTCCGAATGAACTACAGAAGCACCATTGAGGAGAAGGAATGAAGGTCCTGCAAATAGTTCAGTTGTTGGAGCAAAAAAAAAAACTACAAAAACGATAATTTTGAGGAACGTCATGAAATGTGTTTCTTGAACAAATTGTGCAAATTTAAATTTCGGAAGATCTCTCTCTTCGTGCAGTTCTAAGAAACTGACGACCTTAATATTTGAATATACTTTTTCTATAAAGTGTTGATTACTTTATTATCTCTTAGCAGTCCTCAATTTTAAGGTATAATGTTCACGGTGATTTTGCAGTATGGAAGTAGAAGTGGTGTCTGATAATTTTGACCGAACTAACTGCGGCATTATGTTTGTATGTACCCTTCTGACCTGGTTACCTGTTTTGTGAGATGAGAAATACGATTTTGAGGGAAGAAACATCCCCACCACCTCTCTGAAAGACTGATTAACTCACGTTCACAAGGAGAAAAAAAAACGACTCCTCTCTTCCTAAATGGGATTTGAACTCAGAAGTTTACGGGCCAAGACCGTCTCATCTTCCTCTTGATTCGCTTAAGGAGGCGCTACGAATTCAGAAAAATACTTTTGGACAATGAAAAAGAACATTAATAATTGTATAATATATAAATATCAAAAACACTACACTGCAGCCGTAAAAAACGTTTAAAGTGCACACACCTTCCATTACCCATCCTAAAATCATTACTTATTCTCTCGGGCCGATTTTCTTGATCTTATTTTAAAGAAACTGCCTAGTTTTCGAGACATTGACAATATTTCATTAAAAACTATGTTTTATTGTTTACATAATACAAATAATGAAACTTCCGTCTGTTGAGACCTTGGTTATTGTAGACATATGGGACGCGTTGATTCGAAATACTTCAGTATGAATACAGGATGTTAGTAATAGTGACAAGGACTTTTTAAACGAATTAGCTCCTCTTTAGGTAGTTGATTTTCATCTCCCTGTCTGAGACAAACCTTGCTTATTGGAGGCATGCAGCAACGGTGTCACAGAGGGTGCAAGTCCACTTAGCAATCAGGAAAGGAACCAGAGATCAAAGATTTATGGCACATGCAAATCCACCAGTTATTACTATAAGATCCATCCCAGATGCAGGACCGTACTTATACACAGGCGCACGAGACTCTTGCTGTGGGGGCCCAAGAGCACTCTAGGGCCTCGGGCCCTGCCCAGATGTGCACTACAGAATCAGAAATGTGGTGAATCGCAGCGATTGGAAGTAGCATATGTGACCTCTCCCTCCCCCCCCCCCCCCCGGACACTGCTCAAGTTCAGAGGCTTCAAATCACAAACGTTGACTGGATACCTGTATATAACAGCAAGTTTTTTTTATTATGGAAATAGTTTCTGTATTATGTTTGAGAACTTTTTTTATTATAATTAGTATCATAGGCTGTTTCCTCAGTGTTCCAGATGCATATTCTACCCCCAATCAATAGTTACATACTCAGTGCTAGTTTTATGTTTCGTTATAACTATTTGCTGCCATCTCTTCAAAATCCGGTTTAGTAAAGTAGAAGGGATGTTTGTTTTTTCCTTCGTCACAAAACAGAAAAATTTCTTGTAATAATAGGCTATCATCGCGTATTCGCCTCTTTGTCCCATTCCAAATTATCAAGAACAGAACATCATCCTTGGATGCTGTTCCTGATAAATACTGTACTGTGGAGAAAAGGCAATAATTCAGGCAATGGAACATCATTCAGCTTTTGCCACAAAATTCCAGCTTTATCATGGAGATGGTTGCTTCTCTTTATAAAAGTGAGAAGTTTAAACTAAAACAATCTGTGTTTTTGTTTCTCTCCGATCATTTTCTTAAGATAAGCCTTAAAGACAAGACTTTGTCCAGAGCAGGTTTTACAAACATCCATGTCTCACAAGGGATTTGAACCCAGAAATAAATAATTATCAGTTCTTAACAGCTAAACTACCGAGGCAGAGTGTTGTCCTGGATCAGACAATGGATCAGTAAAGAAGTCAGTAATATAGTAGTTGCAGTGGCCATTCCATCGTCTCACATTTCCGACTTAAAATCGGAGTTATTTTTTGTAGCGTTACCTCTCTCTGTAAGTAATGTTAGTGGAATCAATGGTAATATGTAATGCTAAAATATGCATACGAAGTTCTACTTAAGAAATGATGACATCGCCTGCTTGTATAATGTGTGAATAGGATTTGTAGTCAGTTGTCATCTTCATCGTTCAGTATAGAAATTAAAAAATAAATAAATAAAAAACCGCTATACTTTACAAACACGTAAGATTTATGTTAACTTACCAGAGTATCAACAGGGATAACATCAACTGTGAGGAAGAGAAAGGAAAAAAAAACATAATGCCTCCTGTAATTAATTTCGCGAGAAATCTTCGGGTGATGAATGACTAAGAGGCGAAGGAAATGGTTCTGCATTAAGTAAACCCTGAGTATCTGACCATAAAATACACGCTTTTCATATAGAAATGTAATAGTGCCAGAGGAATGCAGATGAAATTTATTCTGTTAAGAAGACTTGTTTAGGATAAATATCTTCGCCGGAAGAAGACGAACGGTATGTAACACAAAACAGACCAAAAACCTCTGCAAAAACTACATTTTTAGTTTAATATTTTGAAGGCGGTTGGTTGATTAAGACATTTTTAAGTAGCTATTATTATTATTATGTGACACTTCTAAGGAATCCAAGTACTCGTCTTGGGAGGGCACACTACTCGCCTTCCCCCCCCCTCCCCCACTTAATTCTCCAACATACTACTGCCACTTCCGCCAATAGCATTTTATGTCTGTAAATTACGTGTTCTCACGATTAATTTGCGTGTACGCGGGATGAAAAAAAACTTGCTACGTTCGTATGATATCGGCTAACTCACCTTCAATTGAAAAAACCCATATAAAGATTCCTCTCGTCATGACGAGAATCGAACCCAGGTCTTCTCCAATCGAAGAACACGATATCCTGTTGATCTTCCAATAATTGCACTAAGAAGCGCTACGTGTGTATTTAGGTCATGACTCTCAGAATAATCAAAATCTCTCTGATTTTATATATGTATGTAGACACACACATATATGCACTGCTTGGAAAGAAGTTAACGGACACCCCATGGGCAAAGTGCATCGTGCCACGTAACGAGGTATAAATTGGACGAATATGATACTCTCATGTCAGTGCGACTGTGTCCGAGTGAAACGGCTCATAAGGGAACTGACAGAGTTTGATAGGATGCCATGTCGCAGGTCTATCTGTTCGGAAAATCGTTGAAAAAATTGGGTCATCCCAGGTCAACAATTAGTGATATACCATACTGAGATGCAAGCGCAGGGGTTAACCGAAAGCAAGTGTTACCCGCAGAGGACAACCCACCACACTCACCGAACGTGACCGTAGGGTGCTAAGAAGGATAATAGGTAAAAACCGCCAGCGGCTGACCCGTTGAATGCAGAGTTCTGAACATCGACTGGAACATGAATCTGAACAAAACATTCAGAACCGAGGGTCACACCATGGGTTTCTATGGTAGGACCGCCATATGCAAACCCCACATTACCCGAACTAACATGCAGCGTCGTCTTCACTGGTGCAAAGAGTGTGTACAGTGGGACGTGGAAGTTTGGAACGCTATGTTATGGAGCGATGAATCACATTACACCCTCTACCGAGAAGATGGCCGGGTGTGGTCGATGCCCAGTGAACGTCTCTTATTAGAGTGCCTAACCCCAACTATGAAATCGGAGATGGCGGTGTGATGGCATGTTTCTGTTTTTCCTAGTTTGGCCTAGGACCTCTGTTTGTGGTACCATGAACTTTGAATTGCGAGAAGTATCTGAACATTCTGGACAATGGAATGTTTCCTACTTTGTGGCGTTTCTACGGAACTGACCGTTGTCTCTTTCAGCAAGACAAAGTACCGTACCATAAGACTGCTGCTGTGACTGCGTGGTTTATGGATATGAGCGTCATCACACTTCACTGGCCTCCATACAGCCCTGATCTCAACCGTATTGAACATCTGTGGGATGAACTTGAGTGTCGGTCGAGGTCAAGGGATGTCCGGCCCCCATGAGTCCAGGACATGCCTACAGGAAGAATGGTCCAAAATTCACATTGATCGCTATTGTACACTTGCAGGCAGTATTTCCTGTCGAACTGCTGCAGTCATCGCAGGTGGGCGCCATGTTCATCACACTATGGTGTCCGTTGACTTCTTTTCACGCAGTGTATAAATTTATTTACAGTTTATTTTTTTAAATAAAATGTGTCTGAATCCCACCCATGAAAGCTTGTAAAATAACTGGGCATTTCTTTAGCGTAGGTGGACAAAGCGTTATGTAATCGAGAGACCAAAAATTCACGCCACAGCAGGACTGAACCCAGAGCGTATTGGTTGGAGAGTAGACGCCATCCTCTCCATCAACTAGGTAAGCAATTGAGAAGAAAGAACGATGCTTTATACCAGTATCAGGTGAGATATTTATAACACTTTTTTAAATAACTTTTTAAAAAACTTTTTCATTCAAAGAAAAGAAGACTGTTCCATCGCCACGTCCGTCTTTCGCAAGCCTACATTCTCTAGTCGCTACATTCACAATTGTTCCGCTCATCATCCATCTAAAAATTCTGGCATTATTAAATGACTAGTTTCCAGAGCACACAAATTCTGCTTCTCTGAAGAATATCTAAACCAAGAATTAGAAGTAATCAAAAATACAGCCATCCTAAATGGATATAATCCTAAAACAACTCAACAAATCATCAGTCACTTTCCCACACATCAAACCAAACAAGAAGAAGTCCATAAGATTCCCATACCTTACGTCAAAGGAATCTCCGAACGTCTTTCTAAAATTAAGAAGAAATACAATTTTGCCGCTACTTACAAACCTATCAACCAAATTTACAACTTGTTACCTTCTCCTAAGGACAAACTCTCACCTTTGATGGTGCCTGGCGCTTATGAGATTCCATGCTCCTGCAAATTGTCTTACTTTGGACAGACAGGTAGGTCTGTTCAGAAACGCATCTCGGAACATCAAGACCACAATCATCTTTTTAAACCGCAAGAATCTGGCCTTTCTCAACACGGAATTGAAAATCGGAATTGAAACTTTTCCAATGGACCATAGGATCCATTGGAAAAGTCTAAACGTTTACATAGATCTTTATATAAACATGAACTTTTATACAGGGTGTCCCAAAATTCACGCCAGATTTAAATTTAGCGCCATTTGTGCGGTAAAGTGTTGCCAACGAAAAAAACGACAGCGTGACAGCTGACAGTTCAGGGTTATTAAAAATGGAGCGCTACACGAAAGAACAGCGCATTTTCATTGTTGAACAATATTTTAAAAATAATGAAGATTTGGCAGCTACAGTTCGCAATTTTCTACAAAATATGGTCGGAATAGTGATTTAACTTCATCAATTGTGAAAAGATTAATTAAAAAATTCAAGGAAACTGGATCAATTAGTAATCTTATACATTCTGGCCGTCCTTCAACAAGTCGTTCAACAGAAAACATCGAAGCAGTTCGTGAGAGTGTTGCTGAGAGTCCAGGAACATCAATTCGGCACCGTGGTCTTGAAATGGCATTTCGAAAAGCTCTCTACAGCGTATTCTCACGAAAGATTTGCATCTTTATGCTTACAAAGTTCAATTGACTCAAGAACTGAAGCCTACTGACCACACACAGCGAAGAGAGTTCGTTGAATGGATTATGGAACAACAATGCTTATTTTTCGAACAAAATCATCTTCAGCGATGAGGCTCATTTTGTCAACGGCGTTGACAATTTTGTCAACGCCGTTGACAAAATTGTCGCATTCGGGGGTTCAGAAAATCCACGAGTGATTGTTGAGAAACAAATGCATCCACAACGCGTCACTGTTTGGTGCGGATTTTGGGCTGGAGGCATCATCGGTCCATTCTTCTTCGAAAATGCGGCTG
Source organism: Typopeltis vanoorti (assembly GCF_054136105.1). NCBI lineage: Eukaryota > Metazoa > Arthropoda > Arachnida > Uropygi > Thelyphonidae > Typopeltis > Typopeltis vanoorti. The sequence goes on along the minus strand of NC_143552.1, from coordinate 18,805,817 downwards.
GTAAGGCAATAACAGTTAATGGTGCTCGCTATCGCGACATGATAATCCAGTTTTGTGTGCCTAAATTGCAAGATATGGATGTGGACGGTTTCAACAAGACGGTGCCACATGCCATACAGCCCGAGAAACAATTCAATTACTGCATGAGTCATTTCCTGGTCGTGTAATTTCCCGTTTTGGTGATCAGAATTGGCCGCCCAGATCATGTGACTTAACGCCGTTGGACTTTTTGCTTTGAGGTTTTTTGAAGTCTAAGGTTTATGCCAACAAGCCCACGACCACCCACGCCTTGAAAGAGGAAATTGAGCGCTGTATCAACGAAATTCAGCCACATTTATGCAAAACGGTCATGGAAAATTTCGACAAAAGAGTGCGTATGTGCCAGCAAAGCCGTGGAGGTTATTTACCCGATATGCTATTCCATGTATAACCCTATACTGTATACTTTATGAATCAATAAGAAATTACAATTTTTAATTCAAAACCTGTGTTTTCTATCAAAATTACTTCTTGCGTGAATTTTGGGACACCCTGTATAAAGAAAGTTCTGAAGCCCTACTACACAGACCAAATTTAAACCGCAACGACGTTCTTACTATTCCTAAAGTATGAGAAATTGTCATACAAAATTGTGTAAAATAATTATTATTTTTTTTTTATTTTATTACTTCTGTAACACGTTACGCACGTTTAATGAGATTCTATTGTAATCATGCGCCCTAAATGTATGTTATTCCTATTATTGTTTTAAACTACTGTACTGATGATACTTAGGATGAAATATCCACAATTAAATATTTTTCACTGTGGTTAATACGTGTGTTTCTTTTAATTTAATTTATAACACTGCTGTTACTGAATATACGAATTACAGATTGCGTTACAGCATTGGACTGCTGAAATACGAAGATGGGATCACACTAACTGGATTTACCAAGCAAACATGTTAGATCCGTGTACTTATTGGCATCGTCCGCTATTAGGTGCTCATGTCTGACTTATCACGCAGTCCGTTTTATTGGGGATCGCGAGAGTGTATTTGATTGCCTTGGGATGCTGAACATTAGGAGATTCAGAACTTATGTGTGTGTGCCTCTGCGTGGGAACAGCTCCAAGGACCAAGCTGTTAAGATGTAAAGAATCTATGAAAAATGAAAGCAATTATCTCATTTCTCGTTAGTTTAGCGCAACTGAGAGCTGCACTAAACGAAATAAGTTAATACTTCCCATAATTACGCTCCAGTGGTTTCACTAATTTGAAACAACAGGTACTGGCACCATAACACCCCCCTTCCCCATTACGTTGAGCAGAATAAAGCTAGAAGAGCCTTTGCGAAGATGATATGCTGTAAAAATCGCGGGATGCGAGTTCTTATAATACAACTGCTTTATTCATACTGGTGATTTTTCAAACTATGGTTCACTAGAAGAGTGAAGTGTTAAAATAGTAACTTAAAACACTTGTAGGTTCTCAAATGGCAGAGAAGAGTGGAGGACTGCTAATTCTAATTTTGATGGACAATTATCAACGACATATTTGAGGGAAATGCAGGCAGTAGTGACACTTTTTCACACACGTCTGTTTGAAAAAAAAAAAAATAATAATTAAGGCGCTTTTAGGAATCCTGCTGCAATTTCCAGCCCTCTAGCTTATTAATACCTGCAAAATGGCGTAATATTTGATAGCTGAATAGATTTAGGATTTATGTAGAGTTAATAGTTGAGGAAAGAAGAAATCTGTAAACCTAATTGTCTAGACGCTGATATGTTGATACCAAGAAAAAACAAATTAAAGTTAATAAGAATTGGTTAACATTAATAAACAGCAAAAATCGTGGATGGATTTACTATCAAGTTTACTGTCTGGTTGGCGAGTTGTTATGCGGGTTCGAATCCTACTGCGATCAGATGTTTTGATTGTCTTTAGTCGGAGATGAATCTCATCACCCTGATTATTGGAGGACTGAAGTAGCCGAACAAAAGTTCTATGTTTGGTCTCTAAAATTGTTTCCGGAATGTGTAAAAACGCAATTAAAATACGAAAAAAATGATTACAAAATTCTCTTCAGTCTATATAATGCCAACTGTGCGTATGTAATTATCCTGTGTGGTAGTAAATAATAATTCCATTGTTTGAAAAAATATATTATCGCATCCTCACTGGATTCAAAAATCCTCCATGAGGGGTCAGCCAAGTAGAACAATAACACCTCTCCATCTCTTAAAGTTATGGAAACATTTCTTGCAAAAGAAGTAAAAATGCTTCTTAGATTTGATTTTCAAATCTTTAAACTTCTAACTCGTGACTTTTCATTTATCAGTTTTTTTTTTTTTTTTTATTCTAGCTACTTGCTTCGATTTCCGATCTATATTTCGATTGTCCATGATATTTATCAAAAATATCCCCAGTCCCGTGAAAAAGGTTTTTTAACATTGGTTGGAGGGTATTTGGAGAAATGAACAAAGGATCTTTGCATCTACATAGATAATGAAAAATAATGAAATATATAAATCTGCATAAATAAATAGAAAACACGAGAATTTCTTCAGCATCCAAATTGCTTTTCTGAACTGTGGAAAATGTAAAAAATACGAAAAATTCAAATGCTGCTGCATCATTTGCAATCCCGTGAGAAAAATGTTTTTAATTTGTTGCACAAACCAGTCCTTTTTGTTTTAGGTGCTTATCAGAACTTTTCAGCCTTCTCCCTTTCTCGTAAGTAGTTATTACTTGCTGTGAGTTAAAACTTGTAACTCTATAATCTTCCCATTAAAAATTAAAAAAACAAAATCATTCTAATTGTCTAAAACTGGCCGTTTTAAAAAGCTGACTCAATAACATATTGGAACAGATCAAGCTCTCACACATAAAAATATAACAAATTGGCGCAATCGATTTAGGATTAGTTTGGACTTAAATATTTATATGTTATATTAAAGTTTATATTTATCCTTTTGATAAACAGAAAATGGATCCTGAAAGTGAGAATGAAGTTGTTGTTAATACAAGTAGTTTAAATGTAATTGAAGATGAATTTTTTAAAGCAGTTAATCCTAATCTTGTTATTCCTACATTTTCAGAAGATGATAATGAAAATATTGAATCATATTTTAAATATGCAGAGAAACTTAAAGATAAAGGAAATGGTCTGAATTTCACTTGTTAATTATTCCAAGAAAAAAGTTAGTAGGGAAGGCAAAAACTTTTCTGAATACTTCGCCTATGTATAGCATCTCTTAAGATACCATAGATTACAGTACGTTCAAGGGTTTGTTAATCTCAGAATTTTCAAAGGTTAGAGATGCAAGTTCAAACTTATGGAAGTTACATCAATGCATTCAAGGTTATAAAGAAACAGTTTCTGAGTATTGTAATAGATTGCTAAGTATAGTTCATAAGTTAAGAACTAAGATTTCTCAGGTGATGAGAAATCGTATTTAGAATGGTTTATATTTCATCAAATTAGAGTAAGTCTAAAAGATGAATCAAAGGAAGTAGCTTATAAGAAAATCATTATAAATTTAGAAGAATGTTATGAAATTGTTAATTAAAATCCACAGAATCTCATGAATTAGAAACCCTTAAAGCTTTTATTAAAGAAGAAAGGAAAAAATAGCAAAAACTTAGAAAGTCAAGAAAAGTTATTTAAAATATTAGCTGATTTTAAGATTAGTAGTAACTCTCCTAGTAAATCAGACCGCTTGTCTAATGATACTGAATCTGATTTTCTAAACAAGTAGTGCAAGAAAAGTTGATTCCTAGGTTAGGTGTTATAACAAGTTAGGTCACATATCTAAAACCTGTTTTAGTAGGACCAAGTTTAATCGTGGAGGAAATAAATCTAAAGGTAAGATAAATTCAAATGTTGGAATGAAATATAATTCAAATATAATGTTAGTGAAAACAAACTTACCTACAGATATTGTAGATCAAAGTAGTAAGTATGTAATTCAAATCATTAAACTGACATTGCTGAAATGTCACATATCATTAATGATAAACCTTTGACAGTTTTACGCGGTTTTATTGAAAATATACCTTGCGAAATTTTATTAGATACAGGAGCGCATATTTCTTGGTCACTAATAAAATTAAAGACTTGATTCCTAATATTATAAGACTGACATATTCAATTAAGTTAACAGGTATTTTTGAAACTGAAATTTCTACTTCTAAAAAGATAGATGTATTTCTTTGCATTCTATGCTTCCCTCTGAATGTTTCGCATGAATTAATTGTTCTTCTAGAGCCTTCTGATTCAAATATCAGGTTATTCTCGGTCTTAATTTCCTAACTTTGCCTATAATTTCTCAGATGGCACTATTTCTCTTTATGGATTGGAATAGTATTAATAAGCAATCTATTTACAAGATGCAAGATTTAAATGTATGCTCTGAACTTTCTGAAGCTAGCAAGATGAATTGCTTGAAATTGAAGCAATAAACATGGAAGAAAAGGAAGACTTAGTGAGAATAAAAGAAATCCTATTAGAAAATGCAATAAAGTTGGCAACTACAACCAACGAAAATAAGTTAATTAATACATTCTTTGAGTCTGCCCTTTAGTTATTTCCTCAAGTTTTCACTGAAGATGTTGTGTCTTGTACTAATGCAGTTGAGCATTCTGTACAACTTACTACTCAGACAGCTATTTACGTTAAACAATATAAAACTCCAGTGAAAGATACAGAGCGTTTTCAACTACTACTAAAGTATGAAAAGGCAGGAATTATAGAAAACTTTAACTCAAACTGGGATAGTCCTTTTATTCTGGTAAAAAAATCTAATGGAAGTTTAAGATTTGTTTTAGATCTGAGAGAAATCAATAGTCACAAAACCCATTGATTTTCCTCTATGTAAAACTGAAGAATTATTAATTGTTTTAGAAAGATTTCACTAAACTAGATCTGAACTCTGGCTATTTCCAGATTCCTTTAAAGGAGGAGGATAGAAAATACTTAAACCACAACAAGATGGTAGAAGTATCAATTATGTCGTCTTCTTCAACGAGCTAGAAACTCAGCCATATCTTTTCAGTCACTAATGAATTCTGTTCTATCAGATATGTTAGGTAAAGAAGTTAGTTGTTTTCAAGATGATTTGCTTATATACTCAAGGATCTAGCATCTCGTAGAAAAATTTGAGCAAAAATTCTTTCTAGATTAGATGAAGCTAATTTACCTTAGAAGTGTTCAAAATGTCAGTTCTTTTTAAAGGAGATTGAATTTTCAGGTTATAAAGTTAGTCAAGTAAGAATAAAGTAGGAATAATTTCTACTAAATCTCAGAAGAATTTTAAGAATGAGCAATTTCAGATTAACAAGATAGAGGAATTGTAAGACTAAGGGTAAATTGCCTAACTGCCAACACTGGGAAATATCTTATAGTTGAAGCTCAGAAAGAAGATCCCAGTTTGAAAAATATGTATGAAAAAGTTCAAAGAGGTGAATCTGTTCCTGAAGAATTTTCATTCCTTCAAATGCTCTATTTAGATTCGGATGGTTTGTTTCTATCAAGGAAATGGATTGGAGTAAAATAAAGGTAAACATTTTAGCTCCAGTTATCAAGAAACCTTGGATTCTCTATACTTGTCGTGATTCTGATCTGGCTGGTCATCAAGGATTTGAGAGAACCCGGCACAGAATTAAGTATTTTTGGAAAGGTATGAGAAATGATATTAACTCATATGTGAAATCCTGTCATCTATGCCCAACTAGGTCTAACTTTAGAGGGAAGGCACCTCTGCAACCCTTTCTAATTCCCGTTAGACCCATTTCAAGCTGTAGCCATTGATATAATTGACCCTTACTCACAAGAAAGGAAGGAAATAAGTATATCCTTGTAGCCATTGCTATGCTATCACGCTTTACAGAAGCAGTACCTATGAAGGATCAGATTGCTAAAACTGTAGCTAATAATTTTTTTAACGCCAATAATCGCGAGGTATAGTGCACCTCAAAAACGTATCTCAGCATGGGGCACTCTTTATGGTAGAACTAATGTTGCAATTATGTAAGTTATTAAATATAAACAAGCTTTCTGCTACACCCTATCATCCTCAAAGTAATGGAAACTGGAAAATCGTTTATCAGAACTTTTCAGTCCCCCTCGTACACACGCATAAACATTGCCAAAAATGATCTCTTTAACATATTTCGTGTGTTGCACGGAAATGCATTTTTTTTTTTTTTTTTTTTTTTTTTACTGTTCACGATTTGCATTCATAAAAGTTTTTCATCTAAAACACTGAATATTCTTAACTTTGTATTTTATTGAATTAAATTTGACTTAATAACGGCAAAATAAATTTAGTAAATTTATTACTAATTTTTTATTTTGAATCTCTTGCTTCAGTGTAATCTATATTACAGCCAAGGTAATTAAAGTAATTCACTTTCTCTCTTGGTTTGTTATTCACACGTATGTTGCTTTTTGATGACTTGTCTTTTATCAGAAAACTCTCACGCAATATTTGGTAACAACTATGTTAAGGCTGTAAAGTGATAAGTTGTTGCACTTCATCTTCTCTCTTATCAATATTTGATCATCTGCACAGGAAGGAACCTAGATATCCACTTAGAGGAGAATCCCTCAGTACAATAACCAACCATGCACTTTGGAATCATTGTTATACCTACCAATATCGCAAACGAATATGAAGTTAGTTATTATAAAAATATTAACAGTTGTCATAAAAATAATGCAATTAATATAAGAGCTTCCTTAGTTCAGTTGAGTTCGACGATGCCCTTTGACTGCAAATCTGGTTTGAATCCCTTCTAGGATTCGCAGAAATCAGGGCTTTTCAACAGAAGGTGAATAAGCCGGTTACATACTGAGGTGGTAGGATTTTTTTCTACATTAAACCTGGGATATTTCATCCCCCTAATCAATCAAGTTGCCAGACTAACATACAAAATTGACAGCCATAATACACATGCATATAGCATTAACCTTCCTATAAGAACATTAATCAAGCTTCAAAGATGCCGAGTCACTGGACCGTGACAGATCACTGAGTTTAACATGTAATAGGAAATGGGAGTTAACGCATTTAATATAAAAATTTTAAACTTTGATAGTGTGTTGTGCAGAAGATGAAATTTAAAATTTTAAAGCATTTATACTGTGAACACTAGAGGTCGCTCCGTCACGGTGTTCAGCAATCGTAGGAGGGCAGGAGAGGGAAAACGCACGCACGCATACCATTGAGAGAGAGAGAGAGAAGCTGGTGGTAATAGTTGGCAAAACCGTTCCCCTAACACTTTGCCACCGGGAGCGGAAGGATCAAATAGCTGAGTGTTTAGTCACACGACAGATGAAAGATCCTAATTCAAAATGATGCAGTGTGGGACAAGTGTTCGTCGCTCATTGAATTCTGCCCTTGAACAAATGCAAGAGGGGGACGCACGTGGTCCGTGTTGTTTATTTAATCAGCTGCTCTTCTGCTGCTTGCTGGAGTCCTACCGGAATTGTAATGTTGATGAAGAAATAAATCTTTCATGTTGCGCTGACTGTTAACAAACACACAGGAAAAGAGGGAAAACTTTGTTTTCAGCCAACTTGGTTTACCGAATAGTAAAGTTATTTTCGAGGGGAGGCGTATTCGAAACAAAGCGCTTGCAATAAAATGCAAAAAGAAAAATAAATAAAAATTAAAATAAAAATAGAGAGAAAACAACATAGTAGAAATTATATTTTATAAGATTATTTTTTCTGTATGCTGTGATTGTGAGCGCAATGTACACATGTTATCTTGAATGAATGTGTATTGTTATGGTGGCTCTAAGTAAAGAAAAAACTTATGATTGCTCACGCTTATTTCTTCATTATGTCATTTTTTTTTCTTGCTGCTTAACATCTTGTATTCGTAAAGAACCAATTCATCGCATGTATCTTATTCGGAGAAAAAAAGATAACTGATTCATTCACTTTTTTAATGAGAACGAAAGATTGGAGAAATCCTACAATGTAGCCAAATCTAACTTATATTTCCCGAGTAGCTAATCGCGCAGAATTAAAAATTAATTATACGGGCTAATGAATTATGTTCATTACAATATTATTATGGATAGCAATTTAACTTGAATGGAGAAGCAGCTGTTTCAGTCCAGGAAGCGAAACACGTTTCACGTCTGTTCAGTTGAACTGTTTGGTTTCTAACTCGGCTGCAAGCCTTTCATCAGTCCTCCATAGGAGGTCAAAGTACGATTCGTTCTCCAGAGGACGGATGGTTTTCACCCTGAAAACAGACGAACAACCCACTACGTAAACGCAGTTAGCAAAAGTAATACACATACCTCATGGTATTGGCCTTACTACCATGATTCTAAACAACTCTACCCAAACAGACTCGATGCACCAATCGATTTATACGGCAATGTGTATCTAACAAACAAACCAAACCAGCAACAACAACAATAAACAATGTGGTCATTATAAGTAAGATAGTTCCATTCCTAATTTTTCTGCGAGAAGTTTGTGCATTTTCTGTAGAAAATGTTATAGAAATCTGTATGAAATTCTATATCAGATGATCATTAATATATAATGCTGGAAATGCTCCAGATGATTTTAAGATGCTACCTCATTCAGAGAGATTGTTCTTATCCAGTCTGCCTTAAAGACCGGCTGTCCGTCATAGCTAAGTGGTTAAATCGAAGAATATTATGATAGTAATGTAAAAAAAAAAAAAATTATGCGGATAAAAATAGCTGATAGCAACACCATCCTGTGAGTGGAATGACAATGCTTTAAATTCTCTAGAAAGGGAGAGAGAACATAAAATCGCATCCTTTTTAAAAATAGACGAACATTTACATGGACGTTTCAACTAAAAAGGAGTTTCGTTCCCATACAGAGGCGAGAGAGTGTCTCCTAAAAACTCAACTCAAATCTCTCGCCCTCCCCCCACACTTGAAAAAATAGACAAATCGAACAGACAATAGCCATCCTCAGACACACACTTTAACAAATGGTAGACTATGGATATTAAATATCCAATTAGTTACCAGAATTAATTGGATATTTAATATCCAGTCTATTTTTATCCCCATAAATTTTTTTTTTTTACATTACTATCAAAATATTCTTCGATTTAATGCACACAGTTAGCATCATTAATTCTGGTAACTAATTGGATATTTAATATCTATAGTCTACCGTTTGTTAACGTGTGTGTCTGAGGATGGCTATTGTCTATTTTTTCAAGTGGGGGGGGGAGCCGAGAGATTTGAGTTGAGTTTTTAGGAGGCACTCTCTCGCCTCTGTATGGGAACGAAACTCCTTTTTAGTTGAAACGTCCATGTAAAGGTTCGTCTATTTTAAAGGATGCGATTTTATGTTCTCTCTCCCTTTCTAGAGAATTTAAAGCATTGTCATTCCACTCACAGGATGGTGTTGCTATCAGCTATTTTTATCCTCAAAATTTTTTTATTTTTACATTACTATCAAAATATTCTTCGATTTAATGCACACAGTTAGCATCATTAGAAGCATTTTTCTCTATTATTAGTCTAGTCTACTAGTGTGTGCTTGGAAGGACACCTTTATAGAAGAGGACAGCTGCCTTCCTTTCGTGCCACACCTTGATCCTCCCCTTTCTCTGAGTGAGTAGCCTCAGATGCAGTCTTTCTGTATCCAAATCCTTTCAATGTGCTATCTATAGCCACACGAGGATCCTTTATGGTCATCAATAATCAGTCTTTACCGTAGTGGATACTATCTCCACCCTGCCGCGCGAATAATTGCCCAAGTTCCATGCTGACTCGAGGAGAAAAGAGTGTATTACAATCGTTTAATGTTCGCCCTATCATAAATTATGCGATTTGGTTGAGTAACAGGCACGGCCGCCTTGCAAGTGCAGCGCGGGCACGCTCGCGTCAATGGTTCCATTGACGGGAAACCCGGTTTCACGTTACGTAGTTCCCTCCTCTTGTGATGACAGTTCAATAGGCTACTGAATGGGAATTAGAACCTCTGCTCGCAGTAAAGCGGGGTCCGGATCCAGATCAGGAAGCAAGTTAAGGAACAGAAAATAAGGTGATGGGCTTTGTGGTTTAAAGTTGGGATATGTCATCCATGAATGGGACGACACATAATCATTATCATATTCATTATGACAGGAAGAGAACGCCTCATAATAGAACTCCAACTCCTTTCAAGGTAGTTCAAATCACAGCTGTTGTAAAACTTTGAATTTTCGACTCTATGGCTATTTAGCATTTCTAAACCCGTTTGGGACATCTTTTCAGCATCATCAGCACAATACGTAATATATATTCGTTATTTAATTGCCAATCCAATGGATAAAAGGGACGATTCAACTCCAAAGGGAAAAACATCGTAAAGTCTATATATTTACTGTATACGGGCCGAGGATAAAGTAATATACTGTAAGGACCAAACATGGCACTTGTCAAGATATTTCTGGCCTTCAATAAGGGATGGTAGATGAATCACTGGGAGATTAAAATCATCTGCCATCTAATACATACACGCACATGCGATTCTAATAAAGTGATGTCCCCTCCGCTTTCAATACATTTTCTTCACTACGTAACAAGTTTTTTAAAGCCGTCGTAGTAAAATTGTCCAGGCTGTTCTTCGAATTATTTTCACACCTATGTAAACCTGTTCGTTATCTTCTGAATGGATACCTTTGAGATGGAAATAATAAATCCGATAGAGCTAAGTGCGGCTGCAGAGAAGATGTTGCTCAGCTTTTGTTCACTTCAACGGTCATCGAAGAGATTGGATTTGTTTGAGAACTTTTTTTTGCGAATCCCATCCTCGTACGAATGACTAATCTTTCGTAGGTTACAACCATGGCGGACTAAGGGTTAGATAACTGGACTACCCTACTGTAGAGATTAAATTTTTTCTAACTACTTCAGGCCTCCGGATAAGCAGAGGTGGTAGCCTTACATCAGGCGATGATAAAGATATGCGATTTATCACTCGGTAGCAAATAACCTCCGCAAACTGAACAGAGGCCATTGCAGAGTCTGCACTGATCATACCTTAGTAAACTGGTATAATGTTAGCAAGCTGTGTGCTTTAAGAAATAAGAGTTTTATGCTCCTTTTATTATTTACTTACTACATTCGTACTTAAACCACTTTTTTTCTTTTTTTTAATGGACTAATAGATTTTTAAGATTAGCATAACCATCACATTTCAAGTTGTATTCTCAATCTATGGGCAACGTTAGTCATACAAAGTAGTGACATCTACTGGAAACGAACGAAATTAAATATTATTGTGAGAAAAACAGAGATTAAAAATTGAAAAGTTCTTAACTTATATTTATATATATATCCCGTTCATCTTTCGGATATAATTTTGCGAATTTGTTGGACGAAATGAAATTATAGTTTCCGCACAACATTCTTCTCATTCGCGGGGATAATTTGGACTTAACCAGGCATGAAATATGTAGGCGGTGGTTTTATCCGGTTTGCCGTCAGTGAATAGAAAGAGGAGGTGGAGGGTCCGTGTTAGCGAGCGGATATTTTTAAACGCTATCTGCAAGTGATATGTACAATCTGCAGTCACGTGGCTTTGCCAGAGCCTGTTCATCTTCTTCGACGTAGGGCCGTAATCTAGGAGCCGTTTTCCCGAATTAGCGCGCTGTTCGCTGTCGTCACTTTGCTATCGGGCTAACTTGTAAATTGAGCAGCGTTTCATGATGCCTACCGTTGTCCGATGAGTGACAATTGCTCGAGAGCCATTTAAGTTCCACGCGCCTCGTAAGCCCCTAGTTCGTCTTATCTTATCGGGGGCCTTTTCTCGCACGCACGCACTGATGCGGACCGGTAACGAGAACGCTATTTGCAAGAAGAGCGGAGTTAATTTCGGCCGGCTTAATCACGCTTCCGGAGCATCCTCACAATAAATAAACGACCGAACAAAATTAAAACCTACTTTATGAACGCGTAGAGCCCATTTGGAGCCAATTCGTCTCTTGGCTTTAGTTCTTAGCGAGAGACGATAGTGGCAGATTACATTTAAATGACAACAAATGGCTCGAGAGGCGATCTAGCAACGAAACAGCCATTCGCTAATCGGCTCAAAAACAGATAACGCTTGGCACCAGATTAAGTTATTCCTCTGATTTGTAGAAGACATTTACGGCCAATTGTACACTTCTGGATTAAGCGACTGATTATTAACAATCAGAACTTTGAAGCGATGCAAGTTAATAGTAAAGAGGCCGAAAACGGTAAGCAAATCACGTGACCTCCTTTTCAACTTTAAACTGCTGCGTTTAAATGTTGTTTATTGAATAACCATTACAGCGAGATGGCTAATTGTTTCCCGTGGATATTATAGAAAATTAACCGCTATCCGAAAATCTTCATTTATTCATTGATTTTTGGGCGAACTGGGCGTGCTAACGAATGAATCACGGGTGTCAGAAATCTTGCTTGGAATTTCGTGGTGCGATATTTCTTTTCATTTCTTCGTTATTATTTGCGCACGGTTTGCTCTACATTAATCTTACGACTGTAATTACGAAACTAAACGCTACATTAATCTCACAAGGAATCAAATAGGATTTACTGTTTTAGACAAGTGAAGATTGATCTAAGAGACTGCGACATTACACTCGGATTTGATGATGAAGAGGCAAAGAAGATAAATTAAAATAACAGAACGTGTTGTATTTCAAGACTTTTGGCTCTTTATTTAGTAATAACAGAACCTGAATATTGAAGGAGAAAAATTGAAGTCAGAAAAACAGTTCCGCATACATCGCAGGAAAGCTAAAAGGCAGCGCCGCTCCAGAGACGAAGCATGAAATTTTTTCAATTCACTTCATGTTTCCAATAAGTAAGGTGGTGCTTGCACCTTAGAATGAAAAATCATCTGCCACCTAAAGATATTTATTAACTGTTCCCACACTGAACTTTGAACTTACAGCCCTTAGGTTTTAAGGCAGGGATGTTTCCCACTCGGAACCTATAAACGTTTCCGAAGTCCCCATCAGAGTAGATATTTCAAAAATCATATCTGTCGTTTTTTTTATATATTTATTTATAAATAAAAAAAAAAGACTCTCGGGGAACCCTGTAACCCCCTAGAGAGCGCGTCCCCTGGGTGGCGGATAGGGGAGCCCGCCATGTGTGTGTGTGTGTGTGTGTGTGTGTGTGTGCGCGCGCGCGTATATGGTGGGGTGGTCCGAATATACTGAATAAGGACTCGTGGACCAACTGGGCCATAAGGGGCAATCATCTTGATTGTAAGGGAAGCGGCACTCCCATGGACCCCTAGCTGGATCTATCCTCTCCTTCTACTACTTTGAGGAAGATCCACTTACTTTAATCTTTCCTATAAGGCCTTATCAGCAAACTCTTATTTTATGACCCTTATGCTATTAGAGTACTTGAGGGCCATCGCGTCTTTTCATTTCTGGCCTTACAACTCTCTATAAACCTTACTATAATTCTTCTATAATCTACTCTTTTCCCCTTCAATATCCCCTATTCCTCCCTATGGGTTTAAATTCGGAAGAAGGCTAGTTCAGAAGCCTGAAGATAGCAGCCCTACCACTGAACTATTCCATCGTCAGGCTAGTCCCCTGACATGGAGAACATAACCATACTTGTAAGCTGACAGAAAAAGATAATCGGATTGAATCTATGGGAAACGACCCTGGAATGGAAAAGGTAAAACAAAAATGGAAACGACAAAATATAATACACATAGCAAACTGGAATGTAAGAGGAATAGCATATAAAGAAATAGAATTAGACCAATTATTAAATGAAAGAAATTTTAAAATAGCAGTAATCATTGACACAAAAAAGAAATTAAAAGGAACCATGAGAACTGAAAATTTTAATGTGATATACAGTGGAGTGGACAGAGACCAAAAGAAGGAGTCATGATTTGGATTCATAACTCCCTTTCAAAACAGTTAAAACATTATAATGTATGGAATGAAAGAATAATAGAAGCTAGAATAAAAATAGAGGCTATTTAACAATAATTGGTTTATATGCCCCAGAAGAGGGAAGAGAACAGGATAATATTGAATTTTATAATCAGCTACAAAACATATATAATAAAATAAATAAAAACGATTACGTAATTTTAGCAGGAGACTTAAATGCAAGAATTGGAAACACGAAAATTAATAATAATATATAGGAATACATGGAGAACATACTCTAAACAGGAAATGGTAAAAAATTGATTGACTTTGTAGTTTATAATAACCTAAAAATAATGAATTCCTTCTATAAACATAAAGACATACATAAATATACTTGGGCAACAAGAGGATGGAAATCAATATTAGATTACTTTATATTAAATGAAAAGACATCAAAAATTTCACTAGATGTTCGAGTTCACATAGGATATGAAATAAGCAGTGACCATTTCCTTGTTAAAATAAAATTAAGATTACCACCTAAATGGCTACAAGTAACAAGAACAGAAAGAAAAATTGAAACATTTGTTTATAAAACTAGATTATTGAATGACACAAATATACAATGGCTATATGAACAAAGAATTAACCAATATCTAGATAAAATAAAACAAAATTAAGAAATAGAATTGCTTAATATAAAAACGATACTAAATGCAGCAGCAAATGAAAGCTTAGGAAAGACCAAAAAATTCAATAAAAGGAAAAAACTGAAGATCTGGGATGATACAATCAAAGAAATAATCAAAAAAAGAAAAACAAGCCTATTACAAATGGTTAAGCAGTAAAAGATTAGAAGATGAAATAGAAATATAAAAGAATAAGAGCCATAGCTAAAAGAGAAGTCAGAAAAAGACATGGAACAAATTTATTTCTAATTTAGAACATGATTTATATAAAATAAGACCCAATGTATATAAGATTTTGAAACACTTAAATGCAGATACCAAAGAAAACATAAAATTAAACACTGAATTGAAATTAGAAGAATTTCTAAATTACTACACTGAATTGTGGACAGACAAATATTTTAAAAAAGACAACCGGCAAACAATTAACGAAAATGAAAAAGAAATAATTAAAGACGAATTAGAAATCATCCTGAAAGAAACCAGAAACGGAAAATCACCTGGAGAAGATAAGCTAGGTTCAGAACTATATAAATACGCAGGAACAAGATTCAAAGAAAGAGTCTTATTTTTAAATAAAATTTGCTCAACTGGTATCCCCCCCAATAGAATGGAAAAAAGCATTTCTGATTCCTATCTTTAAAAAAAGGTAACAGAGATGACCCTAAAAACTATAGAGGTATCAGTATATTAAATTCCTGTTACAAAATATATAGCAGAATCTTAAATAGCAAACTAATGAAATATTCCGAAAACTTTATTTTAGAAGTACAGAATGGATTTAGGAAAGGACGATCATGTATAGACCCGGCCTTTTGCCTAAAAAATAATAGAGAAAAGAAGAGAATACAATTTAGAAACACATATTGCATTTATTGGCTTTGGAAAAGCATTTGACAAAGTTAAAAGAAACATTATTTAACATATTAAAAGCAAGACAAATAACAAATAATATCCTAAAAGCTATCACAAGTATATATGAAAATAATCAAATACAAATAAGATTAAATCAAGAGCTATCATATACGAGAGAGATAAACCAAGGGGTCCGACAAGGATGTCCCCCTCTTAGCAACTCTTTTTAATATCTACTTAAATGAAATAATAATAAAATGAAATAAAAATTTACATCAAGGAATTAAACTTTTTCCTACAGTAAACTTAAACACTCTCCTCTTTGCCGACGACCAAATAATAATTACAAATTCTGAAGATAAACTACAGAAAGCTATTTTAGATCTAAATGAGATATCCAAAGATTATGGTATGATAATATCAACAGAAAAATCAAAAACTATGGCCTTTAAAGGACAAGATCCAACAAGAACTAAAATAGTAATAGATAACAAGATCTTAGAACAGGTGAATTCATTTAACTACCTAAGATGTACGATCACATATGAAAATGAAAAAGATATAAACTTAAAAATTGCAAAATATTTAAAAATAACAGGTGTAATAAACTTTATATTTAAACCAAACCTAGTCCAAAAACAAACCAGACTAAAAGTATACAATACATTAGCCCTACCAGTCTTAATGTATGGAAGCGAAATCTGGACAATAAAACAAAGACAAACAAAGATTAACAACAGCAGAAATGAAGTTTATGAGAAAAACTGCAAAGTATACCCTATTTGATCATCAAACAAAAGAAATGAAGAAATTCTGAAAGAATTAAACCAAGAACCAGTAATAGAAAAAGCCATTAGGAAAAAGAAAACCAGGACGTTTTCTTAAACGTCCTGGTTTTCTTAAACCTCTTAAACGATTACTTCTAAGGCCGGAACACGCCATGCTAGGCCTAAATCCTTGATACGCATGATGATGATGATAAAAAAAGGATTATGATCACTTAAAATTTATATTACTTAAGTATTGATTATTTGCAATATTTACCCCCTCCCCGCACCGACCCTCCCGATGCCAATATATTCATGCATTGCTTCGAACAGAGGGAGACAAAAATGTACAGAGCGGATGAAACCTGCAAACGTGCTTTGTCCGTTGTGCATTTAGTCTCGCGACCATCCCTTGCTGATGTACTGTTTTAGCCATTTCACGCTCAATACTCCCCTCAGCACGTTTGACCATACTGGTGTCGCTCTTCTGTCCACCTTCTGCACATGAACAGTCCCTCGCGGCAATACGACAACGGCTCTCCACCACCACATTCAAGCTTTTGATTGACACAGTGAAAGCGATACTCAGACAAGGTTTCGTCTAACACTAGAGAAAGGACGCGCTCCGCATCGACCCAGGTGCATTAGTACAGGGTCTTCGTGCTTAATCCGACTTGCCGCTAAGGCCACTAAGTCAGGCGGTTCGATTCAGTGCGAGCTATTCAACACGCACTCTTGTGTAGTCGTTCGTTGTCCGGTCCACTGTGTAGCCTCATTCATTTTAGTGTGTTCTTGTCTGAAAATGACCTCTTTAACAGAGGGCCATTTTATTTTTCTCTCCCTCCTTCTGTGAACATTTCGGAATATTCACGAGAAAGCAGAAGAGGGTTTGGCACCAGGCAGTCTGGGACAGTCGAGACGTGATAAATTGTCGGAAAGCTGTTCATCGTCGAAAAGTCACGTGATGGGAAAACTTCGGCGTACCAACACTGCCGGATTCTTCAAGAAATAACCCAGGTGTCGAACGACTCGCTAACAGAAATGGCATTCCTGAAGTGCTGGGAGAAAAGGCGCGCTACAACTGAACACCCCACCCACCTCCAACAACAACAAACTTAAAGAGCACAACGGAAAAACTTGGTTTAAGAGCTTTCTTGGTAGAAGAGGTTCACATTCTTGTATTCATTACTAAGTAACGCAACTTAGCGTGATCGGCGATGAAGTTGGAGCACTTTGTCGGAAGAGAAATAAAAAAACGATTTGTGACATGCATCGCGAACTAACATAAATTGAAATATTTGAAACGTTCGCCGTGGAGAAAAAAAAAGAGAAAATAAATGGCTAGTCAATGATATAAAAAAAGCTTCAGAGTCCTCAACTGGTCGACAGTAATCCTTATTAAAAGAATAGATAATACAATCCTGTTTTATATACTAATGAGTTGCCTTGGTATTCCACCACTTAAAAGACGATCACCAAAGCCTTAATAAAACACCAATAAAAGACAATGTACTACGAACTCATTGGGATTCGTCTTTTCGGTAGTGCAATATTGAGGCAACTGCTGATGAATGTTCGGCAACTAAGTTTGAAACCGCTTCCTAAACTTAATTTGGACCCAAGCATTGTTTACCTATTTATAAAATAAATGTTTTTTAACTTTCATTTTAATAGATAAAATTAAGGATTATTTCTGAAACAGTTAGGCAGCACTGATTATACACATACGAGGTGTGTACATGTATCTGTATGTATTCTATTTCTAAGTCATCATAAGTTGTATATCAAATTCACTCAATTTTTTCGATATTTTTATTAGGTTTTATAAACTTAAATCATTTTCCTCTTAAAAAATTGCACAATTTTTGTTCTTCTTCCAATATTTTGCTCATTTACAAATCAGTACATTTTTCCAAAACAGAGCATGCACTGTGTTAAGCCGTTTCTGAATATTTCTATGTGCATTAAATGGTTTAAGAAAACAGTTCAGAAGGAAGGAAAATTTGTTGACAACGTAATCTACGAAGTTTAACTAGAGACACCGAGTAAACAGGTGAAACAGAAAATTCTTGATACAGTTCATGACTTTGAGAATCTATGGCTCGACACAAGAAATAGCAGCCTGTGTGCGATGATGCAAAAATCTTGCTGATTTTTGAGTTGGATGCAAGAACATCTTTTCATAATAATCCCCTCAACAAAAAATTTGGAAAGGTTTAGCACATTAGTAGCATGTATAGTTCATAGGTGAGATGAACCAGGAACTCCGCTCTAGTGAATAAATGATGAATATCATTGGTCTGTCATCATTGACTTAAATAAGTGCAGTTGTAGTCATTGAAATATATAATTTCCATATCAGTTAGTAGCGGAAAAAAAAAAGTTAATTCATCCTGATTTGGCGCATATGTTCGAAATAATCATTTTCGGTCTGCTAATTTCTATACATTCCAGATCAGTTGTAGGATCTTCTCGTAAATCTCACGTTCTTGCCCCCCCCCCTCAAGAAAGGAATAAGTTCGAAATCAACAACAACGTAAGAATACACTTTTACCGCGTAAGTGCCGATTAGATTTTTAAGGTCAGTAACAGATCCTTCTTCTTGCACGCTTCCATTTCTTTCTTATTTTTTTCAAATACGTTTGGAAGCTAAACGGTGTTAGCTAGTAAATAATCTTGTTGACAACCATATTGTCAATCACCAGTTGATAAAGAAAACCCAGGCAGGCTGCTTCGCTCCTAATCTCTATCCTCTCTCATTTTCACAAAATAAATAACTAAACCATCTGCTGTAAATTTTTATCGATCTGTCATGAAGATATTTCCTTTCTTCAAGCACCAGTAACAAACCGATACTTAAAACTTTGTCAACAGAAAGGTAAAACGTATATTTGCCTCACGATCTTGATATAGAGGCAGATAAAGATGAGGCAGTTTTCACTTCTAGGAATTTCCCAAACTGAATTCTTAAAAGGGCACTACATAGATTTTGGGTTTCGGGAATGGGACTACTATAAAAGACAAAGCAATCTGCTCATGAATTTTAGTAACGAATATAACATACAAGAGTTTACTTCAATGAGCTTTGTCTGAATTACTAATTCATGAACTTCGCAACTTTAAATTACAGGGAGGTTACTCGAAGAACAGTTGGTGTTCAGGTCTAATTAGTATATTAGGTCTGAAACGGTTCAGTTGTCATTTATTAATTTAAATACCTTCGACGACTATTTTCCACATCATGTTACAGATTCTTCACTATCGCTGACCATTTCAGACATTTAAATAAAATCATTAAAATAATATTTATTTTTAATTAATTTTAAATTCCCATGTTGTACCGTCATTTTACTCTGACAGTACTAACAGATAAAACTTTAATTTGGAGGAAAATTGTCCACAGGAAGAAATAATATATCTTCATGTAGTCCTGTCGTACTATCTTATATACTCCTGGAGTGTGCATCAGGAATTTGATGATGCTGAACTTTTTAAAATTATTATTTTTGTTTTTGCATTATCGAATATTTACAATATAAGAAACATTCTAAAGTGAAGGTACAAGCGAAGCGATAGGTATAAGTGATTATGTAAGTAGTCGAAATACTCTTAGGACATTTTTAGGTCAGAATATGTGGCATATATGGACGTGGTCATTATGGTCACATGATATAGGATCACTCACATTTCTGTTTAAGCACTTCAGCTTTGCGTTGTTTTCTTTATGCTTAATTTTAAATTAAGTTTCATGTTATCAAGAACTTGTGAAAATATTCCTCCCACATATTTGCCATATTTTCAAACAGTTACTCGTAAAAAGAAGCAGCAAATCATTTTTTGCAAGGAAAAATTGAAAAGAACGATTTTGTGAACAATCCTAACGTGGCTCAAAAAACTGCCGAACCATATAAAATCACTCGACTGGTTTGGAATTTTGTCCTGAATGCCTAGAACATTTCGAAAAAGAAAGAAATTGTGTCCTTTATGCAAGAAAGGAGTGTGTGCACACTGCAAATCGCTTGCCAGATACTCCTTCAGTAATCCAAAGAGACTAAGAATTACTCGGTACAGAACCAGAATTGTGCGATGTTGCTCCATAACCTCTTATTTACTAAAAAAAAACTAAACCTATTTCTGTTGCGCGATTTTCTCTCTTTTATCAACTGGCACAGTTTTCCCTGGTCAAAACGACCTTCCCGATCAGTTTTAATCAAATGGCATTTTTAGGTAGATGATGAGGAGCGTTTTTAATGATGAAATGACGCAGTTGAAAGGTATTACTAAGGATAACGGCAGTTGTTCAAAATGACGAGACACCTCTTCCTCCCACCCACATATAAGCGACTATCCTTCTTTTCTGTCTTACGGTTATGCCGTAGACCCACACGGTACAGTGCAGATATTCGAAACCAAATCAGACGGAATAGGGTGGTTAATCTTTATTTCCGTAGTGTTTTATGTCTGTATATTGCGCGTGTTCTTCTGGCCGGTTTACCTGTTTTGCAGTATGACACGTGCTTACTGAATAACCCTGATACTCTTCGCGTCATAGAAGCAATTCGAACGCCGGTCTTTCCAACTAAACATTGTCAAAACCGACTGAGCTAAGTAAAGGCTCATAAGCGAGCCTAAGTTAACTAAAATAATGCTGTGATTTGGCAGTATTGTACGGTACATGTTTCATACGGTACGGTATGAAAAAATAAAATACTAAGTGAATATACTCCACATAAGCTTACCTATATATATATATATATAGGTGGTAAATGCGGTCGTGTGTGTGCCCGTTTAGCCGCAGTAGTGATTAAGTAATCCGCATATCCCTCACTTGTTTCCCTCCCCTCAGAGTCAGACTGTGGTGTTCCGGAGTTTTGGTCACAAACATAAAATCGACATTTAACATTTGGTGAGAGTGACATTCGGGTATAAATATGAATTTGAGTAATTCACAGAACTCATGTCTTAGCACCTTCGATTGATTTGACTCGGTTGGAAGGATGATATAAAAGGGGTTTCATCTTCAGTTGAAATAAAAGGCCTTAAAGTTCCTTGCTTCGTTCTAGAGTGGTTTGAACCCTAATCTTTCCAACCGAAGGACAGAAATAGTGTCGTTAGTGGCTGACCACAGTTATGGTTAACATCACCTTGAATAAGCGACGCATTATCAAAATACACTGCGCTGAAATACGTAATGCGACAACCTTCGTTTTACAATGCGACATTCTGGCAGATGCGTCATCACACGTGGCTTGTATTAGAGACTAGTTATCAACATTAAAACTAGGCCATGTACCGATGTTCAGTGTACCAATCGTCATGCTGAAGGAAGAATGGTCCGAATATTATCTTACTTAGTTTTGGTGAAACTCTCATCGCGTACAAATTGTCATATTATTCAAATATCTGCGAAATCGGTTTCTCGGAAATATAGTGCCGTCACATTTATTTTCGACATTATTACATCACAACACATCCCATCATGCTCAATCTTATTTTTTTATGCGATTCCCACATATGAAAAGTTATAAACTTATGGTACATACTTTTGTTCTTAGCATTTTGTAGGCTTAAAGTGGCTTTCTCAAGCCACTTCAGGCTTCCAATATTCGAGACCACCGTCTCGAATATTGGAATCCCACTTAAAGATAATCACAAACAGCTATGTCCAAGGCGGGATTGGAATAGGCAGCCTGTTAACTGGAGAGTGGGTGAGTTTAACCGCTCGGCAAACTATGGGCGCGGATTTTGTGCAGCAAACAGTCAAACATACTCCCCTTTGGCAAATGCCAATATGATGATGATGAATTGCATCCTCAGAAAAATATAGACATGATTATTTTTTATTGAAATAAGCTTGGCAAAATAGGTGCATTTGCGTTTTCTTTTTAATTTATTTAAATTCAGAACTTTGCGTATAGTTTAGAATGATATCATGAAGAATGACGATCTTCTGAGTATCGTATGATATTTTAGCAAATATCTGCATAAAGAGTGTCAAACAATTACTTTATATATGGAAAGATAGCGAGTATTTACGCCTGTTAATTAAGGCCCGTATTACTGTTCCGCCTCCAACTTTACTTAATTGAAGCTTAATGCCAGAGATGGAGAAGAGAATGCTAAGCGAGGACTTACCTAGAAAGAGAGAGATGCATAGCGCGCTGATAGCGAGAAGTAGTAGTGGAATGGTTAAGGAGAATGAAGAAAGAATAATCAGAATTTAACGTTTGTATTCTGAAATACTTTATTTAAGAAACTAGCGTTTTCTTATTATAATATAATAGCTACGTACTGGATTAGGAATTAGCCTCCATTCAATTTGTGTAGAGGTAGACTGCATGGGTACGCTAGCCTCCCACCCATTCGGCAGAAATTCAGTGAGCTGCGGCACGAGTTTCGGAGATTGTAGGCAAGAAATGTTATAAACCGGAATTTAACACTCGGTAACTGTTGTTGATATAAATTGTTGCTGTTCATGAAATTTTAGTGAATACACTTTCAAATGATGATATCACTTAAATCTCTGATTGCGTAATGAGGGTACATTTTCTGAATGCGATGGTTCTTCTGTTTAATGATATTTCTCTACTAACAAGAAAATACTTCTTGGTGTGGGAAGTTGTCGGTTATGCACGATCTCCTCGTAGTTATGCTAAGTATTTTGACATTGTAAGATGACGAATCAGTCCATCCACCTATAGATGATCTCAAACAGGGCATTCGCTTTAACAATAACTTCCATGTTGATAGCAGTGGCACCTTGTTTTGTGGCGAACCAACCATATTAAACTTGACATCTCAACATTCTTAAGCAGAAGAGCAACTAGTATAAATAAGGAATCGGTATTATTTCATTTTTTTGGGGGGGGGGAAGAGAAGAACGAGTTATATGGAGATGTTACGCTCTCTTTTCGTATGAAGTTATGTTTAACTTGGTTTTAATCTAGGGATGATCACAGCGCTCCTATTTTGCAGTTCATAAAACGCGAGTATATTCAATTCTATTTCATCTTAGAATGTAATATAGCTTATGTCAGAATATGAATACCAAATCCTGACATTTACCTTCCGTGGATGTTATAGTTTCTTACATCACTTTTACCTCAATTTTGATGACCGAATCGCCGTCATCAGTCCTACTGGAGGTTGAGAATAAGAAGCAAAACTGTGTTCAATTTTATATCGGAATAATAAAACTGCACACCAACAATGACAAAACTAATTTTTACTTCGACGAATCATTCGTATCTTTATATGTAAATAGCGATGCATTGCAAATTGGAGGGTTATCCACTTGATCGATTTTCGCTCACCTTTTCGACAGGTTGCAACAGTAGTTCGGAGTGAAAGGAACTCTAACACTTAATTGGTCCCACACAGACAGATGTCGTAGTGACAAGTTCGCGGCCATTTGTACGAGACCTGCTTTAGTCGCCGCCACTGATAGACGTTATCGCGTCTCACTAAATACGCTGCCTTATGGATACATACTAAGCACGTGGGAAGGGAATCCTTTAATCTCATAAATAAACATATCCATTTGGTAGCGCCACTGTCGCTTCCTGAACAGAAAGATTATTCCGCATCTCCGCACGGTTTGAACAGCGGAACTAAAGCCAAGCCAAACAGCTTGCTGTCGACAACTCGTCTCATTGCTTACCGACGATGAATCAGATGCTCCAGATTAAGACATACTGATGAGCGGCTACGAAACGTCGCCGCCAGTTAATTCCCACTCACGACAAGCGAGAATTTTGGATATGATGAACGGGCTAAACTCCTTCCGCATTGTGGTATTCTTGCTACTAAACATAATTTGAACAGGGCGCATCATGAGATGAACATCGAGACCACCTGCTATATTACTTCCAAGTGTTTATAATTCGTTCAGCTGACATAAACACCGAACAATCCTTTTCCAATTTTGATGCGATTATTCATACTTTTAACCAATGGGCGCTTTAGAAGAGCATCTGGTATTGAGACTGTAATGTCTGATAGACAGCAGGTATGACTGACCAGCTACTCCCACTTTACTTGTCCAAATTTAGGAATAATTTCTGAAATTTTGGATTCTGCAATGTGCCTGTAATGATTTGGCACGATACAGTGAAATGATGACATTTGAGATTATTTTAGCGTTGAACGCTATTGTTGATCATGTTCGTTAACAAAAGAAGCGGAGGATCCCTTGTAGGTCAACTCATTCGCTCCTACCTGTAGAGTATTAGTGTTTATGGGAAAATGAAGTATAGGAAAGGGAATCAAGTACATCAATCCCTATTCTATTGATTGGTGTCATGTTATGAAAAATCGCATTTTAAAGAAGAAAATTTTATAGAAGAATATTTCTTCTATTTTATAGAAGAAAAAAAATTCAAAAATTGTTTTCTTCTATTTTTATCAAGCGATTGTTTTCAATTCATGAGGAGATGGAGGATTCAGGTTTTTTTTAATTTTTTTATAAAGATATGTGGATCGATCCTGAAACTTGAAGATGAGGCGTTCAAAGAAGATCAAGAAAATAAACAGCTTGATGCAATATAAATAACTTTAATTTGGCTTTTCATTTTATGGTGATTATAAACTTTTTTTTTTTCATTATCTACTTTAAAGAATATTTCTAAGCCACTGGTTCTTAAAATTCGCTTTTTAATTTTTTCATCGGTTATATGCATGATATATATATATCTAGAATATAATTGCATAGAAGGTTCAGAATTTTTTTTTTCTGTATTTAAGGCTGACCGTGTAAATAAGCTATTGGCACATTTGTTTTTAAGTGTCGCAAAAGTTGTTAATCTAAAGGAGTTTTATATTAGAATTCTTTGATTTTATTGCCCGACTTGCTGTAGTGACATTACTAAGTCTTAATGGCAAAACAGTGATTTAAATGAATAAACCTGCTAGCACCTTTCATTCCCCAAAAGAAGTAGGCCAGGAAGTTTTAGAGCTATCTAACTTTGAAGGCTGAGAGGCCTTCAATTTCCGCCCTTAGCCAATCAGAAAAGAGCTTGTGTAAACTGTCGGTGATTTTAAAAGACATCCACTGAAGAGACTGCGGCAGGCTAGTGATGTCATTTCGTGGTCCCTAACACTATATTTTCTTCTCTGAAAATAGGGCGAGTTCTACGGCCGATTTTCTTGCATTCCTGGGATGGGGAAAAAAAAAAAAAACGATTTTCTGGGAGGAAAATCAAACAAATAAACAAAAAAGTGTGTCCGTGCTAGGAATCGATTAACTCGAAAACCGGTCAAAACCTTCATAAGATGTAAGACTTCTTTCGCTGGGATGACTGCAATCCTACAGGGCATACTTTCCACACGCGTACGATAGCGATCAATGGGAATTATTGACCATTGTTCCTGTAGGTAGGCAAACAATGAGGTCCAGGACTATTGTGGGACGGATGTCCCTTTCCTCGACCCACACGCCAGTTCATCCTATAGATGTTCAGTAGGGTTGAGATCAGAGCTCTGTGGAGGCCAGTCAAGCGTGGTGACGTTCATGTCCACAAACCACACAGTTACAGCAGCAGCAGTCTTATGACACGGTGCTTTGCCTTGATGAGAGAGAGAGAGAGAGAGAAAGAGAGAGAGAGAGAGAGAGAGAGAGAGAGAGAGAGAGAGAGAGAGAGAGAGAGAGAGAGAGGGAATGGTTAATTCTGTAGAAACACCATAAGGTAGAAAGCATTGCATTGTCAAGAATGTTCAGATATCTCTCAGACTTCAATGTTCGTTGCGCCCCAAACAGAGGTCCGAGGACAAACCAGGAAAAAACACGACTATACCGCCACACCGCCAACTCTGAATTTTATAGTTGGAGTTACGCACTGTGGTAAGAGACGTTCACAGGGCACCCACCACAGCTTTCCATTGCTCGGCAGAGGGTGTAGCGTGATTTGTCGTTCCATAACACAGCTTTCCAAGCTTCCATCTACTGTACACACTCTTTGCACCACTGAAGACGGTAATTGGGTAATGTAGTGCTTGCATATTGCAGTCCCACCAAAGAAACCCATGTTGCGAGTCTCGATTCTGAATGTTTTTGTGCAGAATCGTATTCCAGTCGAGTTCCTGAATTCGGCATTCAACGTTTCGGCCGACTAATGGCGGTTTTCACATATTATCGCTGCGATGACTGCAATTCTACGGGGCGTATTTCATAGCAACCTATGGTCACGTTCGGTGAGTGTAGTCGGTCATCTACTGTGAGTAGCACCACTTGCAGTTGACTCCCTGCGATTCCATCTCAGTATGCTATAACTGATTGTTGACGTGGGATGGTCCAATTCGTCAACAATTCGCTGAACAGATAGGCCTACAACATGGCATCCTATCACAACGCCTCTTTCAAACTCCGTCAGTTCCCTTATTGTAGCCATTTCGCCCGGACGTAGTTAGAGTGACTTTAGAGCATCATATTCCTCCAATTTATATGGGCTACAAACACGTAGCACATGGCACTATGCACCTTGCTATGGGGAGTGTCCGTTGACTTCTTTTCAAGCAGTGTGTGTGTGTGTGTGTGTGTGTGTGTGTGTGTGTGTGTGTGTGTGTGTGTGTGTGTGTGTGTGTGTGTGTGTGTGTGTGTGTGTGTATCGTAAAGCTAGAGGACATATATATATCCTCTAACTTTACGATTTCTAAACTCGATTGGTAAATGAATAAGGAAATGTTTTTCGAGTCTCCTCTGTTCGTCTGACTGCTACTTCATATTCGAGTAATTTTCTCCAAAGTTGATGGATGGCTGTAATGAAATGACCCCTCATTATGGCTAAATATTCCATTTTCCCCTATGGATGAACTCTTGATCCGTAAAATTTGGGAAACGGTGGTCAGCCGTCTAAAACTGCCCCCTCCCATCTTTTTTTTTTTTTTTTTTCAAACGTGATTTTTCCAATAATCGCTATAGTTTTATGAACAATAAATTTTAAAGAATTTGTTTAATCAGATATAAAAGTTTAAATTATAATGAAACTTTAATATACAGAAAAACGAGGTGCACTATGTGAGATAGGCTTTTATACCCTGGAGTAAAAAGAAGGAAAAGAGAAAGCAAGAAAGAAAGAATAAATTTTGTTGACAATCTTCTCTCAAATGTTTCACTAAAACTTCAAGTACAGGGCTAATAAGCTGGTAAAATTTAAGTTTTTTTCTTTACAAAGTTATTTATTTTTTACAATAAATGTAAGTTTTTCGAAACCGAGAATTAATTTTTTTTGACGTGATGTGTGTTTTATCATCTGTAATATTTAAATTTCCTAGAATATATCTTTATTAATATACGATAACTGGAAAAATTATCGAACGCCTTTTATTTCCCAAAGAGAGTAAGCAAAACGCTGTTATTCCTAATTTTCGGAAATCGGTAGTCAAGTCGTTCTCCACCAGTAGTCATCACTAATAGTTGAGTGCATGGCTCACAGGGAATTTGTGAACGTTGCGGGTGACGAGGTATGATAAGATAAATTTCATCTCGTTTTTGTAACCCTAGCTCATATTATTGTCTTAAATACTGCGCGAGTTCCATGATCGATTTTTCTGAGTTACTGATCAAAACGAGAATATTTCTCCTTGCGGGTCTATCACTACCATAAGTCTCCCTAATCAACTCCGTTATGTATATCACCACATAAAATAATAATATCATCAAGCCTATCAAATGAAAGTGACCTACTCGTTGTTTAACTAATGAAAGTCATAAAGCGTTGTATATTCTGATTCCACATTTTGCATATCCTTCCTCATTTATTCAGACGTTTATATCTGAAGGTTTTATTATTGTTATTGTTTAAACTTTCAACAATACTGGTTTATAGTTAATTGCTTTCTAAAATTTGCTGTTTCTAAGATCTCTTTCTTTTCGCACATGCTTCCCAAAGATTTTTTTATAAATCAACGCTGCATATTTTTTCCCGAACAATTTAAATTGCTAAACACGTTTCGAGTAATTCAGAATATCAGTTAATAGCGCAGAAAACATTTTATCTGTGAATGAAAACTGTTTTATACTTTGGCTGCTTTTGATTTCTACTAAATGAACTAAAGAAAGACAAACTATGGGAAAACTAAAAAAAACTTATTGTTTTACATTTGACTTCTGACTTTCTCCATATACCCGAGATTAGCTAACGTAAGAAATTTTCTGAGAATTGCACTCTGAAGAGAGAGAGAGAGAGAGAAGAATTTATCGCTGCTTCAAAAGAATTGATCTTCATAATGCAAAATTACAGCAATTAATTTTGGAATGAAAAGTTACAGTGTTGAAAGTACTTCCAGAAGTATTGGTATTAATTAAAAAGTTAATTAGTCAATTTCTATTTATTTTTGATTACTTTTTTTAGTACGCAAAAGATTTTTAGTCGGTAAATTAATTTTGTTTCAAAGAAGTGTTTTTTTAAATTTCTACCAAACTACTAGTTTCGGTTTTCAAAAATGGTGCTTACCGAAAATAAAGGTTTTGAGTCCCATAGATTTAGTTTGGCTAAAGCGCAAAGTAGAATTGTCAGTGCTTCTGTTGTGCCAAAAATGTTTAGTATTAAGGACAGTCATTTGAAAATTAGACCAAAAACAGAAGGCGTGTTTTCAAGTGTCCACTGGTGAGCTGTCTAAAACAGTGGACATTTCAAAGCCTCCTGTAAATAAATCTAAGGAAGTTAGCATTTTACATTTAGAAAAACTTCGGAAGGATGAAATTATTCATTGAGTGTATAAAGGACAGAAAGAACAGTTAAACGCCAAAGTTCCTATTGTATACACAGAACTTCGGTTATTTATTTAGTTAATTTATTATTATTTTTTTTTTTTGAACAACAACAACAACAACAAAAAAAACGACTCATTACGGTTTTCTGTGTGCTTAACTTAACTCATTAGCTAACAGAAAAATTTACTCATCGTAAATATTGAGCACTTGCATGTCTTCACTCTTTATGGATGGCAATTGACACTGCAGATTT